>NC_057806.1:199134821-199369493 GCF_018294505.1 Triticum aestivum
CGCCTCCTTAGCTCCCCTCCAGCCGCGCGAGCCGCCGCCGCCGCCAAGCCGCCGTCGCCGCCGAGCCGCGCCCGGCCGGACCTCCCCGCCTCTTCTTCGGCTCCGGGAGCCTACTCCGGCGAGCCCCGAGCACCGCTCCGGCGAGAGCACCGCCGCCTCGGGCTGCGTGCCGCGATCCCGATCCAGATCCGTGTACAGTAAACCCTAATCCGGAGGTTGAATTTTCTCTAAGTCCCAGAATTGCGGATCCATATGCCCCTGTTCGTAGCTCCGTAACTTTGCAGCCGTAGCTCCGATTCATGCATATAGAATGTCAAAATGTTCATCTCAGAGAGTACATCAGTTCATTCCATTGCATCATTTTCATTTGAGTTCATCTTGATGCCCGAAATGCTGTTAGAAGAGGGCTACTTGAGTTAATTGTCAGATCTGTTACTCCGTTTAGCACTTTTGTCATTTTTGCCATGATTATTGTGTGCATGCTATGCCCGTGAGTTCTACATATGTTTTGTTAAGGGTTTTGTCATCTTTCCAGAGGTGCAACCCATGTATTTTTGTGATGTGTGTGGTGACTTGTGCAAGCTTGCAAAGTGGTGCACTTGCTAATTCTGTTTTTAGGGACTTGCAATTTCACTAAGTCCTGGAGCTGTTTATCTCATGATGCCATATGTTCTTGTTGTTTCCTAGTGATCCGTGCCTCTTTTGAGGATGATCAGTAAGGATGTTTTGTTAATATTGTAGCGCTCTATCCATCCATGTCTTTGTTTGCAATTATGGAGCAACCTAGCTCTACTTTTGCTACTTTGTGAATCTGGGCAGATTGTCAACTTGTTTGCAATTTTGCCAGTGATGTTGTAGTTGATCCGTGCATGCTATGCTATTGTTCTTGCCATGTATAGCTTGAATTTTGTGCCTTCTTGATGGATGTATGCTTGTCTTGCCATGACTTGTTAAGCATCTGCTTGTCATTTGCATTTTAGCCATGCTTGTTTGAACCTGTTAATGGATGAATTGGCCGTAGCTCAATGCTAGACTTTTGTTAAGCATCTTGTGTGCATCCCTGCCATGTATTCTGTTGTCATGTTTGGGTGCTGTAGCATGTTCATCTCATTGCATTTAGATGCCTACTTGCTGTAAATCGCAGACCGGTGTCATATTTGAATCGCTTGCCATTTCCAAACCATAACTCCGATTCCGGCGTTCTTTATATTGTTTTCAAGCGATTCCATCTCATCTTTCCAGTGGCACCCTTGGTTTTCCAAGTTGAGGCCAGGTTCATGCATTCCCTGTCATATCTTGCATTTTGCATCCCGCATCGCATCCCGCATAGCATATCATCATTGCATCATATTGCTTGATCCTTGCACGTGGTTGATTGTATCCTTGTTGCTTGTTTGTCTTGTCTGGATAGAGCCGGGAGACGATTTCGCTAATGAGGAGCCCGTTGAGTTTGCTTTCGAGGATCCAGTCAACTCTGACAACTGTGCAGGCAAGATGATCACACCCTCGAAATCACTACTATCTTTGCTATGCTAGTTTGCTCGCTCTTTTGCTATGCCATTGCTACGATGCCTACCACTTGCTTTCAAGCCTCCCAAATTGCCATGTCAAACCTCTAACCCACCATTGTCCTAGCAAACCGTTGATTGGCTATGTTACCGCTTTGCTCAGCCCCTCTTATAGCGTTGCTAGTTGCAGGTGAAGATTGGAGGCCGTTCCTTGTTGGAACATTTATTTACTTGTTGGGATATCATTATATTGCCATGTTATCTTAATGCATCTATATATTTGGTAAAGGGTGGAAGGCTCGGCCTCTCGCCTAGTGTTTTGTTCCACTCTTGCCGCCCTAGTTTCCGTCATATCGGTGTTATGTTCCCGGATTTTGCGTTCCTTACGCGGTTGGGTTATAATGGGAACCCCTTGATACTTCGCCTTGATTAAAGATTTTCTAGCAATGCCCAACATTGATCTTACCATTCGCCACCTAGCCTTTTCTTTCCCCTGTGTTCTGCAGACTCAAGGGTCATCTTATTTTAACACTCCCCCCGGGCCAGTGCTCCTCTGAGTGTTGGTCCAAACTAGAGCCCCTTGCAGCGCCACCTCGGGGAAACTCGAGGGCTGGTTTTAGTTGTACGGGTTGCTTATCTGAGTGTGCCCTGAGAAAGAGATATGTGCAGCTCCTATCGGGATTTGTCGGCACATTCGGGCGGTGTTGCTGGTCTTGTTTTAACCTGTCGAAGTGTCTTGAATTACCGAGATACCGAGTCTGATCGGAACGTCTTGGGAGGAGGTCTATTCCTTCGTTGACCGTGAGAGCTTGTCATGGGCTAAGTTGGAACTCCCCTGCAGGGATTTGAACTTTCGAAAGCCGTGCCCGCGGTTATGGGTAGATGGGAATTTTTTAATGTCCGGTTGTAGATAACTTGAACCTTAATTAATTAAAATGAATCAACTGAGTCTGTTACCGTGATGGTCTCTTCTCGGCGGAGTCCGGGAAGTGGACACGGTGTTGGAGTAATGTTTGCGCAGGTTGCTCGCTAGTTTCTCGCTCGCGCTTTGCCTCCTCTTTCCGCTCTCTTTTGCAAATAAGTTAGCCACCATACTTGCTAGTCGCTTGATGTAGCTCCACTCATATTTTACCTTGCCTTACCTATAAGCTTAAATAGTCTTGATCGCGAGGGTGCGAGATTGCTGGGTCCCTGTGGCTCACAGATTACTGTTACACTAGATGCAAGGCCTGATGATTCCGCTCCAGGAGACGCGTATGAGCTCAAGTGGGAGTTCGACGAAGACTCTCAACGTTACTATGTTTCCTTTCCCGATGATCAGTAGTGGTGCCCAGTTGGGGGTGATTGGGACCGTGTCGCATGTTGGGTTCTCTTTTATTTTGGCGCCGTAGTCGGGCCATGAGTGTTTGGATGATGTAATGTTATTTATGTACTTGATTGACGTGCGAGTGTAAGCCAACTATGTTATCTCCCCTTTTATTATCATATTACATGGTATGTTGTGAGATTGCCTAACTTGTGACATATGCCTTCAATGCGATTATGTCTCTAAGTCGTGCCTTGACACGTGGGAGCTATAGTCGCATCGAGGGTGTTACACTCTCGTCCTCCGCTCGCACATCTTGTCACCCCGTTGCCGCAGACGGCTTATAGCACAAGCTTGCGTAGCGCGTGGTGGGCGTTCTTTTGGCCAAACGGTGGCGCTAATGAATCATCGGTAAGCCTGTTACCACGCAAACTCGCAGGTTCCCACGCAAGCTTCCCGCCCGACTCGGTGAAATCCCCCAAAATCCCAATGCTTACCGGCCTGCTATAAAAACCCCCACGGCCGGCGAGTCCCGCGTTGCATTTTCCCCACCCTCCCTGTAGCTTATCTCGTATGCTTCTCCCACAATCGCCAATGGCACCGTTCGTCGTCGTCGCTCAGCCACTGTGCCGTCATCAGAGGAAAGCTCCAGCTGGGAGGCTACACTGCGGCGGTGGTGCTGTCCCCGGTGTAGTGTAGTGCGCGTGGCATCCCTGTTGGGTGTGCATGGAACACCCACCACACACTCCACCGCCGCTGCCCGTCATTAGCTTTTGCCGGCCATCGTTGCATACACACCACCATCGAAATCCAGGGCCATCTCCCGATCCACAGCCGCGGCCCGAAGGCGGGAGGTGGCCATCGTGGCCGCCACCCCGCTGCCGGCCACCATGGCCATCACCCGCTCCGCCACCGCGGCCTGAAGGCGGGAGGTGGTGGTCGTGGCCGCCACCCCATCGTCGGCCACCGTGGCCGCCAGCCCACCGTCGACCGCCGGGATCATCACCCGCTCTGCCACCGCCGCCCGAAGGAGGGAGGCGGAGGTGGAGGCCCGCACGTGCGTCAGCGACCTTGCGCGCTACATCGAGTTCATGCGAGAATAGGAGGAGCGCCTCGTCGAGCATGCAAAGAGCCTTACCGCAGTCGTGGCCGCAGCACATGCCGACGCAGAGGCGAGGAATCAGGAGATCTACGAGCACTTCAGCCGCTTCAAGAGGGATCATCTGGAGCGGCAGTGGGCGTTCAAGCTGTCGAACGTCGCTGAACGTGCAGCAGCGGCAGTCACCGTATTGCATTTGTCCAGCTCGTCGGTAGGCTCCTCCTCCTCTATGTCTTACCGAGCGCGCTCGGCAGAGGAGATGTTTTCGAAAGTAGCACAAAGCCCCTCTGTGGTAGTAGTAGTATTTAGGGGCTATTTTTTCAGTTCTTCTGACTATAGATGTGTGGTCCAACTATACAACGTACTTAAAATTAGCTAGTATATATAGTTGAACTAGCTATTTCAATACGTGGTTGGCAATAACTAGGGAAAAGTTTGGTCAGTTTAGCTGTCGAATTGAACTGTTTGTATAAACTAAGAACAACTGCTTAATCTATGAATGAAATCTATGCTTAATTACTGAATTTTGACAAATAGCAGTGTTACAAGGATTGACAAATCTTACCAAATTGTTTGTACGTGGTTGCACACGGGTCTTCCAGAACAACTGTTTGCGTTGAAGGGATGCACAAATCCTGTGCTGCTCTCACATTTGCATACGGGTGTTCTGTCTAAATTGTTTGCGATCAAGAGTTGCAGAAATCCTGCTCGGCACATTTTTTCTTGGCTTCCTGGGGAAGTTGTCGGTTTGCATACGGGTGATCTAACTAAAACGTTTGCGATGAGTGTTTTATATTTAAAAAGAGAATTAAACTGCGGCTTGGGCGCATTAATGGAGAGGGCGCGAGCAAGGCGGGGGGCATGGAAGTCAAAGGGCTCGCTTCCCAATGAGCCTATGCAGCGTACAACTCGCACGCTTCTCGGTGAGCCTGCGCACTCGAGGACAGTTTGCACGCCTCTCGGTTAGCCTGCGCACCGGACGGCGCTCGCACGCCTCCCATTCAGTCAAGATCAAGCAGCTGTCCGCACGGCACCTCCTATAGCCATTAAAACCAAGGCATGTGTTATCACATGAATGGTTAACAGAATTTTGGATTTACTAGAATTTAAAAAATAGGCATCTCAATGTTTTGCCGGCAATCAACGGTGCCCTGGTGTTTGAAATTCATGCCCATTTCTTGCATGGGACCTAAGCATGCACCCAAGGACACATATTTGATTTTTCAACCAATTTATATGCACTGGAGCATGTGCATGTAGTTCAAATTTGAATTTATGCACATAAGTGCATTGAAAACTCAGTTAGTGCATAAAAATGTCCAAACGAACCCCAAAAATCACAAAAATTCACACAACACTCCTGTTGTTCTATGTTGACACGGCAAAAAAATTGAAAGCAATAAGAGGCAATGTATATCGTTTCGTCCCCAAAGGTGGGACGTTCCCTACCGAAAACCATCATGCTTGTTGTGAGAAGCTCCGGTTTGTGAGAAGCATATACCCAAACCTGCCCCAAATGGGACAAAATTTGTACCACGACATGTTGATGTCGGTCCATGATAGCATGCCAAGTTTCATGAATTTCAAACGAGTTTTGGATTACTAGAATTTAAAAACCAGGCATCTCAATGTTTTGCCGGCAATCAACGGTGTCCTGATGTTGGAAATTCATTCCCATTTCTTGCATGGGACCTAAGCATGCACCCAAGGACACAGATTTGATTTTTCAATTAATTTATATGAACTGGAGCATGTGCATGTAGTTCAAATTTTAATTATGCACATAAATGCATTGAAAACTCAGTTAATGCATAAAATGTCCAGACGAACCCCAAAAATTCACACAACACTCCTATTGTTCTATGTTGACATGAGAAAAAAATTGAAAGCAATAAGAGGCAATGGATATCATTTCGTCCCCAAAGGTGGGATGTTCCCTACCGAAAACCATCATGCTTGTAGTGAGAAGCTCCAGTTTGTGAGAAGCATAAACCCAAACCTGCCCCTAATGGGACAAAATTTGTTCCATGGCATGTTGATGCCGCTCCATGATAGCATGCCAAGTTTCATGAATTTCAGACGAGTTTTGGATTTACTAGAATTTAAAAACCAGGCATCTCATTGTTTTGCCGGCAATCAACGGTGCCCTGGTTTTGAAATTCATTCCCATTTCTTGCATGGGACCTAAGCATGCACCCAATGACACATATTTGATTTTTCAACCAATTTATATGCACTCGAGCATGTGCATGTAGTTCAAATTTGAATTATGCACATAAATGCACTGAAAACTCAGTTAGTGCATAAAAATGTCCAAACGAACCCCGAAAAATCACAAAAATTCACACAACACTCATGTTGTTCTATGTTGACACGAGAAAAAAATTTCAAAGCAATAGGAGGCAACGGATATCGTTTGTTGTGAGAAGCTCTAGTTTGTGAGAAGCTTATACCCAAACCTGCCCCAAATGGGACAAAAATTTTACCACGGCATGTTGATGCCGCTACATGATAGCATGCCAAGTTTCATGAATTTCAGACGAGTTTTGGATTTACTAGAATTTAAAAACTAGGTATCTCAATGTTTGCGGTCGAGTGACGGTGGCAGGGTGTTTGAAATTCATTCCCATTTCTTGCATGGGACCTAAGCATGCAACCAAGGACACATATTTGATTTTTCAATAAGTTTATATGCACTGGAGCATGTGCATGTAGTTCAAATTTGAATTATGCGCATAAAATGCCTAGAAAACCCAGTTAATGTATAAAAGTGTACCAACGAACCCTGGATAATTCCAATTTTTTGACAACACATGTCAGGACCCCGATTCCAAGTCACATCGATCTAGCCGGTAACACCTCATATCACATTGTGGCCTCACGCACGGTATCCCCACGGGTGTCGCCTCACCATGGCCCGGGACCGTTTGCGCCTTTTGGCTCACGTATATGATAGTGTCGCTAGCATCCATATGACAGAGAACCCGGGCCGACATGGCTAGTCGTGAACCCAAAGCGGCACAGACCTATGGAGACAGGCATACATGAATCACATCAAGCATGTCGGTCATCAGCGAGTGAATCCGGGCTATAGCACTGGCTAACAAGACTCCGGGGAACCCGGGCTGTAGCAGACTAGGCAGGACTCTGGAAGTCACCGCGTGACATTTCCCCGAAGGGACAGACATAGGAACAAAGTGAAACACATGCCGGCCAGTCAAGTGTCCTGAGCAGTAGTGCTGGGCTAGCAGGACTCCGGTGAACCGGGCTATAGCGGACTATTATGGCTCGAGGAGCACTAGACTGCATTTCCCCATAAGAAAGGCTGCCAAGGATAAACAACTAGATTGTCGGATCCCACACATACCAAGCATTTCAATCATACACACAATATGCTCGATATGTGCAAATACAATATGGCATCACAACAAAACTCTACAACTCAAGTACTTTATTTAAAGGCTCCAGAGAGCCATACATAACATGTTCATATAGGTAGGGGTCACATGACCCGACACTCAAGTCATACAAGCATACAAGCACATGCGGAAGCAAAAAAGTCTGAGTACAGACACTAGAAAGAAAGAAGGCTTCTCGAAGCCTGTCTATCTACATAGGGCCCTCCATGGCCAGGATCACCACTTGGGTGGCAAGTCACTCATCGACGTCGAGATCTACATAAAACCCATCGGAGGGGGCGGTGTTGTCGTCTGAAAACAGTAAATAAGCAAACATGAGTACAAAGGTACTCAGCAAGTCTTACATCAGAACCTACAATACATGCTCATTCTCAAGAAGGTGGTGGAGTTATTGCAGCAAGCTAGCTTTGACTCTTGGCTAAGCTATCCTACGAGACACCACTAGTAAAATAGTTTTCGCACACGAGTCAACTAATCACCAACACAATACTCCACCGGGGATCCTCCCTCGTCATTGTACGAGAGGGCCATCCTGGGTACTCACACTTATCTTGAGTCTTTTAGTAGTAACCATTAACTTGTCTATGAACTATATAGGCAACCAAGTAGTCCTTTACCGCGGACGCGGCTATTGGAATAGTTTCCACCACTTAGCGTCTGCACACGACATGTGCTCGGTAGACTTCAAGTGAAAGCCGACGTGGGTGTAGACCACAACCTGACTAACCGCACAAGTCTCTAGTCCAGGTTTATCGCCTATTCAGGTTCCATCCGCAAGGAAATCCGGCCGGGATGTCCTCAACGGCCCCAAACGATGTGTGCAGGGTTCCCGAGATACCAAACGGGCGACTCGGTACACCGTGCCACGGTGTATCTACCACATCATAGCCCACCCCTAGGGCAGCGCTACGCACGACCGCCAACACATAACCTACAAACACCAAAAACTAGGTGCAACTCCTGGACAGAGGACGAGAGGGGTCAGTAAGTCGAGCGGGGTCATATTTCAGGGCCCAATGTGTGGTAGTAGCTGAATCTTAAATCACGCATATAGATCTCAGTTCTTATGGACGGACTCAATGAAACAACCCACCATGTACTCCTACATGGCCTCTCATTGATACCTTTACCAAAATATGTTCAACACATCCCTCACATTACCGACATAATCATTTCACTCTAGCCCATCACCTAGATGAACCAGACCTGACACAACTCTAAGCATAGCAGGCATAGCAAGGTAGGAAACACATACATGGCTCAATCAACTCCTACACATGCTAGTGGGTTTCATCTAGTTACTGTGGCAATGACAGGTCATGCAGAGGATAAGGATTCAACTACCATAGCACACAGCAGTTTGAAACATTGTTGTCTTAATGCAGTAAATGAGAGCAGAGGCGAGAACATGGGATTGTATCGATATGATCAATGGGGCTGCTTGCCTAATGGAGTGGTAGTAGGGTACTGCCCTTCAGTTGGATACTCGGAGATATCCTCGGAGGCAGAACCTACCACGAAAGACACCATAGAGTATAATCAACACATGGCAATATGCAACAATATGATGCATTCTATGACATGGCAAAATGATGTGTCTTGCTTAATGCAATGTGAAACAAGTTGAAAAGGTTCCATTTGAATCAAAGATTCAAATGAAAGCTTAAGCTCTTGTGCATAATAAGTGTATTAGCTTGTTTCACCTAAAAAACAAGGTTAAAGTGTTTTGTCATGCATGAAACCATTACAGATGGATAGATTGAATTTTTCTGATCATTTTTCATATATAATTTGTTTGATTTGGAGCTATGGTTGATTTTCCATGATTTTTAGAAGTTTTGGCTATTTTCTGGAATTTACTATATAAAAATAAATCCAGAAAATGAATAATTGCGTCAGCACTGCGTCTCTGTGATGTCAGCGAGTCAAAGGCGCCAGGGGCCAGTCAAACCTGACTGATGGGGCCCACTGGTCAGTGACTCTGTGCACTAACTACGTTAGTTAGCCTAATTAACTGGGCAGGGCCCACTAGTCAGTGACTATACTAATTAAACTAACATAGTTAGTTAGCACTAACAAAGTAATTAGTCGGGCGGGGCCCGCATGTCAGTGAGAGAGAGGGGGAGGTCAACCCGTGTTAGCAGAGTCAACCTCGCCGGTCAGCGGGTCAAAGCCTGCCGGCGTTTAGCCGCCGGCCGAGGCCAGACGCGGCGCGGCGTGCGGTGCGGGATTGTGCCCAGTAGGGCACCATTTTGGCGCCGGAGAGCACCTACGTGGAGTGGGACTTGCCCGCCATCCAACTACGGGTGGTTTGGCCGTGGGAGTGGCCGGAGCATCCCCGGCGACGAGCTCGGCGGATGGCCGAGGCTTCGGGTGTGCTCGTACTCGTGGCTGACTGGCCTAGGCGATGCGGCGAAAGCACCTACAACATCTACGCGGCGCGGGAGTGGTGACGGGCACTATGCTCTCGAGACCAAATGGTCACCGGAGCATCGCCGGCAACTGTGTCAGGCAGCGGCGTGTTCGGGCACAAGAGCGCGCGTCTAGCGGTATTCTAGGGCGAAACAAAAAGCATGGGGAGGTTCAACAGCTCATAGGGAAAGCCGCAGGAAGGGTGTGTGTGCTTGGGGAAGCTCGGGTGCGGCGGTCGACGATGAGATCAATGGCGGCCGAAGGTTGGAAGACGAATGGTGGCGGGAGGATGCAGGGGCTCCGAGTCGTGCAGCCGGCTGGTGGTCGACGTAGTCGACGACAGCGACCGTCCGGACACGGTGAAGGGCGAGGAACGGCGTTGGACGCTGCGGTGAGCAGCGGTGACGTGTGACGTCTCGGGAGACGTCGGGGAGGGAGAGAGAGAGGAGCCAGAGGGGAGAGCGAGTGTCTGCGAGGTCGGGGAGAGAGAGGGGGTTCGTCCCACGTCGACAGCTCAACGAGGGGAGCGGCAAGGCGGCAGGCAGCTGCGTGGCACACATGCTGTGCTCGCCGTCGAGCAGCTGCTTGCCTGTGCTGGCGAGTGCAAGCAGCTCGCTGGCGTAGGAGGTGGGCTGGGCCAGTAGGTGGGCCGGCTGGTGGGCTTCCAGGTAAGCCTTTCTCTTTCTGCTTTCCGTTTTCTTTTTTATTTATTCTGTAACTTTAGGGCTTTATTAGAAATACTAAAATGTTTCCAAAAATCCTGAAAATAAATGTGGCCTCTGTTGGGATTATTCCTAACAGCCCTCACTTAAAATCAGAATTATTTGGGCATTTAAAATATTTTATAGTATTTAAATGCCCAAATTAAAATACTTATGATTTAATCCCAAAAAATCCAGAATGTCCTAGAAAAGAGTGCACCATTTTTGCCAGGGGTTTTAGCCCAAACCAGAAATGATGAACATTTTGTGAAGGGCATTTTGGGTTCATTGAAACCAATTTTTGTAAACCCTGGTTGGTTTAAGGGGGTGCTGGGGGTTCTGTCATCCCCATTTCACCTTTCTGGAAAATTTAAACATGATGCAAGCACTCTAATGCATGAACTAGCTAGGGTGTGACAACTCACCCCCACTCAAAAGAATCTCGTCCCGAGATTTAGGATCTGTTGGGAAGAAGGTGGGGTACTCGAGTCGAAGACGATCCTCCCTTTCCCAAGTGGCTTCTTTCTCGGAATGGTGTGACCATTGAACCTTGAGAAACTTGATGTTATGGCGTCGAGTGGTACGCTCGGCTTGATCGAGGATACGAACGGGATATTCCTGATATGAGAGGTTATCTTGTAGATCAAGCATTTCGTGGTCCACTCCACGGATAGGATCCGCGAAGCAACGCCTAAGTTGAGAAAGATGGAAGACATCATGAACTCTGGAAAGATGCGGAGGTAGTTCCAATTGGTAGGCAACTTCTCCTCGTTTGGCAAGAATGCGAAAGGGTCCAATGTAACGAGGAGCCAATTTGCCTTTGATACCGAAACGATGGGTTTCCTTTAACGGAGTAACCCGAAGGTAAGCCTTCTTGCCGACTTCATAAGTCATGAGCTTATGTTTACGATCATATTGGCTCTTTTGACGAGATTGGGCTGTTTTCAATTTCTCACGAATAACCGGAACCTGCTCTTCTGCTTCCTGAATCATATCCGGGCCAAAGAGTTGTCTTTCCCCGGTTTCTGACCAGTTAAGAGGCGTTCGACATTTTCGTCCATAGAGAACTTCGAAAGGAGCTTTGCCCAAGCTAGCTTGATAACTATTGTTATAAGCAAGCTCCGCGAATGGAAGGCATTTCTCCCAACCCATTCTGGATGAGATGACAGAAGCTCGGAGCATATCTTCCAGAATTTGATTGACTCGATCTACTTGACCACTTGATTGAGGGTGGAAGGCGGTGCTAAAAGAGAGACGAGTGCCCATAGCATTTTGGAAACTTTCCCAAAATTGAGAGGTGAAGAGACTCCCACGGTTTGAGTTAATTTCCAATGGGACACCATGAAGAGACACTATTCGGGAGATGTATAGGTCAGCTAGCTGGCTAGCGGTGATACTCTCACGAACAGGTAGGAAATGGGCTACTTTGGAAAGACGGTCGATCATGATGAAGATAGCATTATTCCCTCTCTTGGTCCTGGAAAACCCAGTAATGAAATCCATACTGATTTTATCCCATTTCCACTCAGGAATAGCCAAAGGTTGAAGGGTGCCAGCAGGCCGTTGATGCTCTGCTTTAACACGATGACAGACGTCACAACTAGCAATGTATTGAGCAATTTCTCTCTTCATCCTAGTCCACCAAAACCTCTGGCGTAGGTCTCGATACATTTTAGTACTACCGGGATGAATGGTGAGAGGGGATTCATGAGCTTCCTTAAGAATCAATTGGCGTAGATGTTGTTTCTTGGGAACCACCAAGCGTTTCTCAAAGAAAACAACACCTCGTTCATCCATGGAAAAACATTTAGCAACTCCGCTAGCAATGTTTTCCTTAATCTGGGATATGCCCTTATCACGTTTCTGGGCAGCTATGTTTGATCCGTAAGGTTAGGCTTCGCCACCAGGGTGGATAGGAATCCTCGAGGAACAATGTGAAGATTAAGCTTAGGAAATTCCTCATGGAGAAGTGGTTGACTTTGTTGTAACATCAGGTTGTTACAATAAGATTTATGACTTAGCGCATCAGCCATGACATTGGCTTTGCCCGGGGTGTAAGTTATTCCTAAGTCGTAATCCGAGATCAACTCGACCCAATGTCGTTGCCTGAGATTCAAATCCGGTTGGGTGAAGATATATTTCAAACTTTGGTGATCGGTGAAGATCTCGCAACGATTACCGAGAAGGTAATGTCGCCAAGTTTTGAGTGCATGGACTACAGCTGCAAGCTCTAGATCATGTGTGGGATAGTTTTCCTCATGGGGGTGTAATTGCCGTGAGGCATAGGCAATTACCTGACGATCTTGCATGAGTATGCAACCTAGTCCTTGTCGCGAGGCGTCGCAATAGATAATAAAGTCCTTGGAGAAATCTGGTGGTACCAGTACGGGAGCAGATGTCAGGCGTCTTTTCAGTTCCAGAAAGTTGAACTCGCACTGTGGGGTCCACTCGAACTTTTTATCTTTCTTGAGGAGTTCAGTTAGAGGTTTAGCAACCTTGGAGAAATTCTCTATGAAGCGGCGGCAGTAGCTCGCTAAACCAAGGAATTTCCGAACTTGCTTGACCGTCTCAGGTGGAGTCCAATCAAGGACGGCTTGAACTCGCTCGAGATTGACAGCAATACCCTTACCAGAGATTACATGGCCTAGATAGGTCACTTCTGGCAACCAAAATTCACACTTGGAGAATTTGGCATAAAGGCGATGCTCTCGAAGTTTCGTCAATACCAGCCTTAGATGTTCGGCATGTTCCTCTTCATTCTTGGAGTAGATGAGTATATCATCGAGGTATACTCCGACGAATTTATCCAAATACTCCATGAAGACTGAGTTCATTAACCGAGAGAAAGTGGCTGGGGCATTGGTTAAACCAAAGGACATGACGGTGTACTCGTATTGGCCATAGCGAGTAACAAAGGCCGTTTTGGGAATGTCCCCGTTTCTGATTTTGATTTGATGGTAGCCCAACCTCAAATCCATTTTGGAAAAGACTGAGGATCCAACGAGCTGGTCATACAGATCGTTGATCCTGGGAAGCGAATACTTGTTCTTGATAGTGACCAAGTTGACAAGTCGGTAATCTACTTCCATCCGATCCGTTCCATCCTTCTTCTTCACGAAGAGGACGGGGAAAGCCCAAGGAGAGGAACTTGGATGGATGAAACCCTTTTTCAAGGACTCATCGAGTTGGTTCTTAAGCTCGGCTAGTTCTAAGGGTGCCATCTTATAGGGTCTTCTAGAAATTGGAACAGTTCCTGGAACAAGGTCTATCACAAACTCGACATCCCTGTCAGGTGGAACACCTGGCAGTTCTTCTGGAAAGACATCCGGAAAGTCTCGGACTACCGGAATATCTTCAAGGTCTGGAAGGGGGTTGGCATTTAGAGAGTAAAGCTGGTGCTTGGCCATTCGAGTTAAGACATTGTCTGTCTTTCCCGATGGGTGAGTAAGTTGAACGGTTCTAGTGGCACAATCAATCTTAGCATAATGAGCTGACATCCAGTCCATACCCAAGATGATGTTTATGTCCGAGCACTTGAGAGCTATTAAAGATGCAAGGAAGACAAGTCTATCGACAAGAATTTCGTTCCCATGGCTTACTCTAGAAGTTTTCCATTTGGAACCCGGAGTTTGAATTACCATGGAGGTGGGCATGTCACAGAATGTCGTGTTATGCAATCGAGCACAGTTCTCGGATATGAATGAATGAGATGCTCCAGTATCAATAAGAATAGATGTCGGATGGCAATTAACAAGGAGCTGTCACATCCCTAGTCTGGTATGACTTAGACTAGCTAGCCATTTGTGCATCATATTTAAATTTCATTTAAATTTGAAATGAGGATTGGTGGAACCCTCAGAATCATTTTTGAAAATGACCCAAATAAAAATTTCTCCAAAAAGGGTCCAAGAAAATGCTCATGATGCCCTCTGAAAATATTGGACAGAGATAAAAATCAAAACAATATTTTTAGGAGCTCATGGATATTTATTTTGGCCATTTGGATTAATTCGATAAATATTTGCATTGGAAATATATTTCTATATATATGAAATATGGTCCAAAAATTATGCCATTTATAAAGGAGCTCTGGAATAATATATCTAGCTCCTGCAAAAATTGGCATAAGGTAATAAATTGATTTAGTATTTTATTAAATCAAACAATGTCAGAAAAATTAGAAAACAAAAATAAAAAGTAGGAGGGGCTTACTTAGGGCTCCCCCCTGTGCAGCCCAGCTGCAGCAGGCCGGCCCAGCCAGCAGGCGGCCCAGCCCACCTGGCCCCCCCCCCCTCCTCTGTCGTCTTCCTCCCCGACAGGGGGACGGCGCGTGCCCGGCGCGCGCGCGCGCCACCGCGCCACGCCACCTCCCTCCCTGCTTGCCTGGAGCCTCCTCGTCGCCCTGGGACGCCGGACGACGCCACGCAGCCCCCCCGTACCCTCTCACTCTCCCCCGATTCTTCCTCTCCTCTCCCTCGCTCTCTCTCTCTCCCGTGTCCGAACGCGTCGGTCACCGCCGTTCGCCATAGCCATCGCCACCGGCCTCCCCTCGCCTCCCCGACACGCTTCCGAGCTCCGCCACAACCCCCTCCACCTCCTCGTCGAGCCACGAACCTCCGGACGCCCTGTGTAGCCGCCGTCGCCATCGTCTTCCTCCTCGGACGCCGTCGACCGCCGACTCCGATTCGCCGTCTCCAACGCGTCCCCGGCCACAACGAGCAGCCCTGGAGGTCCGCGGTGAGCTCCGCCGCCGTTCCCCTCTCTTCTCCCCCTCGTTTCCGCGCTGTAGCGCCGTTCCCCACCACGGCCGAAGCCTCTCGCCGCCGTCCATGTCGCCGTCGCCGTCTCGGCCCGCCTCCGCCCAAACAAAGCCTTCCATCACCGCCGCGAGCTTTGCTCCGGCGAGCTCCGGCCTTCCCCGCTCCTCCCACCTGCCCTACCAGATGCGCGAGAGCCCGGGCTACGCCCCGGTGCTCTCAGACGCCGTCCCCGTGGCCTGTGGCGCGGACTCCGCCGCGTCCAGAGGTCGCCGGCGGCGAGCCCCGTCGCCTGAGCCCTGCCATGTGGGCCCGGCCCGTCAGGTGATTAGCTTAGTGCTAATCACCGCTTAATTAACCCCCCCTGACACTGACAGTGGGCCCCAGCGCCACTAACTTCTAATTAGGATTAAATTAACCCCTGTTTAACCCCCCTGTCACTGACGTGTGGGCCCCACACGTCAGGTTTGACCCGGACCAGCCCAGTTGACTGCTGATGTCATGCTTACTCAATGCTGACGTAATATATGAATTCTGGATTTAAATTTAATCAGAAAATTCCAGAAATTGTTTTAAACTTCAAAAATTCATATCAATTCAACCGTAGCTCAGATTAAAATAATTTATATATGAAAAATTATCAGAAAAATGCAATCTTTCCATCTGTACTAGTTTCATGCATGACAAACCAACTTATACATGATGAATATGAGAAACACATTATGGCATATATAAGAGACTTAATTTAGTAATGCATTTGAACCTTTGGTTCAAATGGACTTCAAACCAAATGTTTACTAGTTGCATTAGCTCAAACAGCATCACATCTACATGCCATGTTCATGCATCATATTGTTGCATATGATTGTGTATTGATTGCCGGCACCATTCCTTCTCGATAGGTCCTGCTCCGGAGACGTTCCAGAGTACCTGTCTGTGAAGCAGTGCCTCCCTTGTTGATTTACCAGGCAAGCAAACCCCCTTGTTCATTTCGATAAAACCCTACTCTCCCGCTCCTGCTCTCAGTTATTTCATTAGGACAACAACGGTTCATCTGCTACTTTGTGCTGCGGTAGTTGAACCCATTCCTCTGCATGACCTGTCATTGCCACAGTAAATAGTTGAAACCCACTAGCATGTGTAGGAGTTGATTGAAGCCATTGTTGTGTTCTATGTATGTTGCGGTGGTGGGTTGTCTCACTGGAACCGTCCTTAAGCACTGAGTTCTATGTATGTTGTCCAATGACTCGATACTACCACACATTGGGTTCCGGTAACTCGACCCCTCTCGACTTATTAACCAACTTGGTCTCTGTCCAGGAGTCGCAACTAGTTTCTGGTGTTTGTAGGTAGTGCTATTTTTCTACCAAGTGGCACCCGGCAGGGTGGGCTTGGGACAGACTAGGCACACGTGGCCTGGTGTACCGAGTGGCACCCGGATGGTGGGCTCGGGAACCCTGTACACATCGTTTGGGGCCGTAAGCGACACCCCGGCCGGATCTCCTTGCGGATGGAACCCGAATAGGCGATAAACCTGGACTAGAGTCTTGTGTGGTTAGTCAGGTCGTGGCCGACACCCTCGCCAGGCTTCCGCTTGAAGGTTGCCGAGATACATGACGTGTACATGGCGGTAAGTGGCGAGAGCGTGTGTGAAGAAGTACACCCCTGCAGGGTTAACATGATCTATTCGAATAGCCGGGTCCGCGGTTATGGACTTCTTGGATGCTTACATGGTACATAGACAACTTGAAGTGGATACTCTAAAATGCTCAAGACATGTGTGAGTGCTATGGATGGCCTTCTCGTAGGGAGACGGGGATGAATCCATAGTAGTGTATTGTGTGGTGATTAGTGGACTCGTGTACGTTGTTTCACCTCCAGAGTTTCTGGTAGTCGTAGAACAGGATAGCCACAGAGTCAAAGCTGGCTTGCTGCAACTAAACCCCACATTACCCTCTTGATACAAATGCATGTATGATAGGATCTGATGTAAGTCTTGCTGAGTACCTTTGTACTCATGTTGCTTTATTTATGTTTTTGCAGCGGAGACTTCGGTCTTACTAGTGTTCTCGTGGACTTCGACTAGTAGCTAGTACCTCAGCTACGATCTTGATCGGATGTTGTAGATAGTCAGGCTCTTCAGCCTTTTTCATTTGTAGATGTCTGTACCCAGACATGTAATGCTTCCGCTTGTTGCTTGTATGCTCTGTATGATGGGTTTTGTGACCCCTGTTTGCAATAAATGCTATGATGGCTCTTCTGAGCCTTTATCTATATGATTGTTGAGTTATGCTGTGATGCCATGTTGTACAGCACATACTTGCATGTTATGCGTACGTGTAATGTGTATTGCTATGTGTGGGATCTGACTATCTAGTTGTTTATTCTTAGTAGCCTCTCTTACCGGGAAATGTCTCCTAGTGCTTCCACTGAGCCCTGGTAGCTTGCTACTGCTCCGGAACACTTAGGCAGGCCGGCATGTGTCCTTCTTCGATCCTGTGTCTGTCCCTTCGGGGAAATGTCACGCGATGAATACCGGAGTCCTGCTAGCCCGCTACAGCCCGGTTCACCGGAGTCCTGTTAGCCCAGTGCTACAGCCTGGATTCACTCGCTGATGACCGACACGTTCGATGCTGGGTCATGGATGCCTGTCCCTGTAAGTTAGTGCCACTTTGGGTTTACGACTAGCCATGTCAGCCCGGGCTCTTTATCATATGGATGCTAGCGACACCATCATATACGTGTGCCAAAAGGCACAAACGGTCCCGGGCAAAGGTAAGGCGACACCCGTGGGGATACCGTGCGTGAGGCCGCAAAGTGATATGAGGTGTTACATGCTAGATCGATGTGGCATTGAGTCGGGGTCCTGACAGTGCTGGTATCAGAGCCTGACTGCCTGTAGGTTTACCAAGCCATACTGGTCGAAGTTGAGTCTAGAAATTCTTTAGTTATGTAAGGGAATTGATTGTGGGAAGGAACGTAAGGCTCTTTTTACTCCTTTACCTCATGGCCTTCTGATCTGAGTCATCCTATCTTTCCGACGGGATTAAGGAACTAGGCTTTCTCTTCCGTCTATCAGGATCACGTGTTACTACTCCGTAGTCCCATAGGATTGGTTGATCAGAGTCATATCCCAGTTTTGAGTATTTCCGGTGTAGTCTGCTTAGTATGATCTCAGAACCTTGAGTAATGCTGATGAGTATGTTACCACCCCATTTTTAGTAGGATGTCTCATTCTGAGCATTTTACTGCCGTTATGCTGCCGGAATTTTCCTAGGAGTTCGAGAGATACTAATTCCTTGTCCTACATTCTATAGCCTATAGTTAATGTTGACTCCGTCCCTGGTTTCGTTTCTCAGGATGTCATCAAGTTCTGTTGCTCGTAGCCAGAACCATGGATATGGTAGGGATGAGGATCCTCCCGAACCACCTTCGTTGACAGAGTTCATGTTAGAAATGGAGAGGAACAAGCGTGAGTCTAACCGTTTGTTGGCACGCATCGAGGAGAACACCGCACATCAGTTCAAAGGGTCTGCTACCATTCATGATTTCATTCGCTTGCACCCACCTACCTTTCATCATTCCATCGAGCCACTCGATGCAGATGACTGGCTCCGTAGCATCACTCATAAGCTGCGTTCCGCGAGCGTAGCTGAAGATGACAAGGTCACTTATGCTGCATACCACCTGGAAGGTCCTGCTAGTCTTTGGTGGCAGAACTATGAGGCTATGCTTCCAGCTAGCCAGATTCCTACTTGGAGGGATTTCACTGAGGCTTTTCGCGAGCATCACATTCCCCAGGCCCTCATTGATCGCAAGAGAGAAGAGTTCTGCAGTTTCACCCAGAGTAAGATGGCTGTTGATGCTTATAGCAGAGAGTTCGAGAACCTTGCCCGCTATGCCACCGAAGAAGTGTCCACGGACGCCAAGAAGCAAGCTAGGTTCCGGAAGGGTCTCAACCCCAAGTTGCGTCGTGATCTCCACCTGCATCATTGTGATACATTCCAAGCCCTTGTGAACAAGGCCATCAATGCAGAGACAGCTCAACTCACTTACGAGGAGTCTCGTAAGCACACCCGTGATTTGGGATCTCCCTCTGGCTCTAGTTCCCAGAAACGCCGGATCTGGGTTCCAAACTCCGCTCTTCCTTCCGGATATGCACCGAGGCCATCCTATGTGGTGCCTTCCCCAGCTCAGTCGTGTGTTCCACCCTTGCCTACTGGTAGACCGCTTGTCCGTGCGGGTCCCCGTCCAACCTCAGGGACTTGCTTCACATGCGGGAAGCCAGGACACTATGCACGTGATTGCTCTCAGACTAGTTATGCTCCACCCCAGCCCGAGAAGACTGTTGGCTGTATTAAGCCATCACGCAAGATGATCAGTGTCAAGTCAGCCCCCACTGAACGTGGACGTGTGCATCACGTCTCAGCTAAAGACGCTCATGATGATCCAGATGTCGTTCTTGGTACACTCCTTGTCAATTGTCACCCAGCATCAGTTCTATTCGATACTGGGGCATCTCACTCCTTCATTTCTGAAGGCTATGCTCGTTTGCACGACATGTCATTTTGCGATATGCCAACTCCGCTTGAAATCCAAACTCCAGGGTCTAGATGGCAGACCACCAGAATCAGCCATGGTAACGAAATCCTTGTTGATAGACTTGTATTCCTTGCATCACTTGTAGCCCTCAAGTCCTCAGATATTAACATCATCTTGGGAATGGATTGGATGACAGCTCATCATGCCAAGATTGATTGTTACACAAGATCTGTTCAGCTTACACACCCATCTGGCAAGATAGTCACTGTCCCCACTAGAGTTGCAAAGCGTCAGCTCTATTCTCTTAATGCCAGCCCTCTTCCAGACCTTGAAGATATACCGGTAGTCCGTGACTTTCCGGATGTCTTTCCAGAGGAACTGCCAGGTGTTCCACCTGACAGAGATGTAGAGTTTGTCATAGATCTTATCCCCGGAACAGCTCCAATCTCCCGGAGACCTTACAAGATGGCACCCTTAGAACTAGCCGAGCTTAAGAAACAACTTGATGAGTCCTTGCAAAAGGGTTTCATCCGTCCTAGTTCTTCTCCTTGGGCTTGCCCCGTCCTCTTCGTCAAAAAGAAGGATGGTACGGACCGGATGGTTGTAGATTATCGTCCCGTTAATTTGGTCACGATAAAGAACAAGTATCCGCTCCCCAGGATCAACGACCTGTATGATCAGCTCGCTGGATCCTCAGTCTTCTCCAAGATGGATTTAAGGTTAGGATACCACCAAATTAAGATCAGAAATGGGGACATTCCCAAGACAGCTTTTGTCACTCGTTATGGTCAGTATGAGTACACCGTCATGTCCTTTGGCCTAACCAACGCCCCAGCCACATTCTCCCGCTTGATGAACTCGATCTTCATGGAGTACTTGGATAAGTTCGTCGTGGTTTACCTCGATGATATTCTTATTTACTCGAAGAACGAGGAAGAGCATGCCGAACATCTTAGACTTGTTTTAGAAAAACTCAGAGAGCACCGCCTTTATGCCAAGTTCTCCAAGTGTGAATTTTGGTTGCCAGAAGTGACCTACTTAGGCCACGTAATCTCTGGTAAGGGCATTGCTGTCAATCCCGAGAGAGTTCAAGCCGTTCTCGATTGGACCCCACCTGAGACCGTTAAACAAGTTAGGAGTTTCCTTGGTCTAGCCAGCTATTGTCGCCGCTTTGTTGAAAACTTCTCCAAAGTAGCCAAACCCCTCACGGAACTTCTCAAGAAAGATAAAAAGTTCGAGTGGTCCCCACAGTGTGAGTACAGTTTTCAGGAACTGAAAAGACGCCTGACTTCTGCTCCCATACTTGTGCCACCGGATTTCACTAAAGACTTTATTATCTACTGCGACGCCTCACGACAGGGACTAGGTTGCATTCTTATGCAGGATCGTCATGTGATTGCCTATGCATCCCGACAGTTGCATCCACATGAGGAGAATTATCCTACACATGATCTAGAGCTTGCAGCCGTAGTCTATGCACTCAAGACCTGGCGACATTACCTCCTTGGTAAACGTTGCGAGATTTACACCGACCACCAGAGTCTCAAGTATATCTTCACCCAACCAGATTTGAACCTTAGGCAAAGACGTTGGTTGGAGTTGATTACAGATTATGATCTAGGAATTACCTACACCCCAGGCAAAGCCAATGTCATGGCTGATGCTCTAAGCCGTAAATCCTATTGCAACAATCTCATGTTGCAGCAAGGCCAACCACTTCTCCATGAGGAATTCTGTAAGCTTAATCTTCACATAGCTCCTCGCGGATTTCTTTCTACCTTGGTGGCGAAACCTACCCTTGTGGATCTTATCATAGAAGCCCAGAAGCATGATACGGGGATTACCCGGATCAAGAGAAACATTAAGAAGGGAGTTGGTGGATGTTTCTCTATGGATGATCGTGGTGTTGTTTTCTTTGAGAATCGCTTGGTGGTTCCCAAGAAGCAACATCTTCGTCAGTTGATTCTTAAGGAGGCACATGAATCTCCTCTCACGATTCATCCCGGTAGCACTAAGATGTATCAGGACCTACGCCAGAGGTTCTGGTGGACTAGGATGAAGAGAGAAATCGCAGAGTTCATTGCTAAATGTGACGTTTGTCGTCGCGTTAAGGCAGAGCATCAGAGACCTGCTGGCACCCTTCAGCCTTTAGCTATTCCTGAATGGAAATGGGATAAAGTTGGTATGGACTTCATCACCGGCTTTCCCAGGACCAAGAGAGGGAATAACGCTATCTTCGTAGTCGTTGATCGTCTTTCCAAAGTGGCTCACTTCCTTCCTGTTCGAGAAAATATCACTGCTAGTCAGCTCGCTGACTTATATATTTCTCGAATAGTATCACTCCATGGTGTTCCACTAGAGATCAATTCAGACCGTGGCAGTCTTTTCACTTCTCATTTCTGGGAGAGTTTCCAAACTGCCATGGGAACCCATCTTTCCTTCAGTACCGCTTTCCACCCTCAGTCGAGTGGTCAGGTGGAACGGGTCAATCAAATTCTCGAAGACATGCTCAGAGCTTGCGTTATCTCATTCGGTATGGATTGGGAGAAATGTCTTCCTTTCGCCGAGTTTGCTTATAACAATAGCTACCAATCCAGCCTCAAGAAAGCTCCTTTTGAGGTTCTCTATGGACGAAGATGTCGAACACCTTTGAACTGGTCAGAAACCGGTGAAAGACAATTCTTTGGACCGGACATGATCCAGGAGGCAGAAGAGCAAGTTCGCATCATTCGTGAGAATTTGAAAACAGCCCAGTCTCGTCAAAAGAGCCAGTATGATCGTCATCATAAGGATATGACTTATGAAATTGGCGACCAAGCTTACCTTCGGGTTACTCCTCTGAAGGGTACCCATCGTTTCGGTATCAAGGGCAAGTTGGCTCCTCGTTACATTGGTCCCTTTCGCATTCTCGCTAAACGAGGAGAGGTTGCCTACCAGTTGGAACTACCCCCACATCTTTCTCGAGTTCATGATGTCTTCCACGTCTCTCAACTCAGGCGTTGCTTCTCGGATCCCATCCGCGGAGTGGACCACGAAACGCTTGATCTCCAAGATAACCTCACATACCGAGAGTACCCGGTTCGCATTCTTGATCAAGCAGAGCGTGTCACTCGACGTCAGAACATCAAGTTTCTCAAAGTTCAGTGGTCTCATCATTCCGAGAGAGAAGCTACTTGGGAGCGAGAAGATCGTCTTCGACTGGAGTACCCCGCTTTCTTTCCGTCAACCCTTGAATCTCGGGACGAGATTTTTTCAAGTGGGGGCGAGTTGTCACATCCCTAGTCTGGTATGACTTAGACTAGCTAGCCATTTGTGCATCATATTTAAATTTCATTTAAATTTGAAATGAGGATTGGTGGAACCCTCAGAATCATTTTTGAAAATGACCCAAATAAAAATTTCTCCAAAAAGGGTCCAAGAAAATGCTCATGATGCCCTCTGAAAATATTGGACAGAGATAAAAATCAAAACAATATTTTTAGGAGCTCATGGATATTTATTTTGGCCATTTGGATTAATTCGATAAATATTTGCATTGGAAATATATTTCTATATATATGAAATATGGTCCAAAAATTATGCCATTTATAAAGGAGCTCTGGAATAATATATCTAGCTCCTGCAAAAATTGGCATAAGGTAATAAATTGATTTAGTATTTTATTAAATCAAACAATGTCAGAAAAATTAGAAAACAAAAATAAAAAGGAGGGGCTTACCTGGGGCTCCCCCCTGTGCAGCCCAGCCGCAGCAGGCCGGCCCAGCCAGCAGGCGGCCCAGCCCACCTGCCCCCCCCTCCTCTGTCGTCTTCCTCCCCGACAGGGGGACGGCGCGTGCCCGGCGCGCGCGCGCGCCACCGCGCCACGCCACCTCCCTCCCTGCTTGCCTGGAGCCTCCTCGTCGCCCTGGGACGCCGGACGACGCCACGCAGCCCCCCCGTACCCTCTCACTCTCCCCCGATTCTTCCTCTCCTCTCCCTCGCTCTCTCTCTCCCGTGTCCGAACGCGTCGGTCGCCGCCGTTCGCCATAGCCATCGCCACCGGCCTCCCCTCGCCTCCCCGACACGCTTCCGAGCTCCGCCACAACCCCCTCCACCTCCTCGTCGAGCCACGAACCTCCGGACGCCCTGTGTAGCCGCCGTCGCCATCGTCTTCCTCCTCGGACGCCGTCGACCGCCGACTCCGATTCGCCGTCTCCAACGCGTCCCCGGCCACAACGAGCAGCCCTGGAGGTCCGCGGTGAGCTCCGCCGCCGTTCCCCTCTCTTCTCCCCCTCGTTTCCGCGCCGTAGCGCCGTTCCCCACCACGGCCGAAGCCTCTCGCCGCCGTCCATGTCGCCGTCGCCGTCTCGGCCCGCCTCCGCCCAAACAAAGCCTTCCATCGCGCTCCCAGTGCCACGAGGGTGCCGCCGAGCCCCTCAGGTGGCCTCCCCGTGCCCCGCAGCCCGTTCCCGCTCGAAGCCGAGCTCCGGCCGCCGCCGCGAGCTTTGCTCCGGCGAGCTCCGGCCTTCCCCGCTCCTCCCACCTGCCCTACCAGATGCGCGAGAGCCCGGGCTACGCCCCGGTGCTCTCAGACGCCGTCCCCGTGGCCTGTGGCACGGACTCCGCCGCGTCCAGAGGTCGCCGGCGGCGAGCCCCGTCGCCTGAGCCCTGCCATGTGGGCCCGGCCCGTCAGGTGATTAGCTTAGTGCTAATCACCGCTTAATTAACCCCCCTGACACTGACAGTGGGCCCCAGCGCCACTAACTTCTAATTAGGATTAAATTAACCCCTGTTTAACCCCCCTGTCACTGACGTGTGGGCCCCACACGTCAGGTTTGACCCGGACCAGCCCAGTTGACTGCTGACGTCATGCTTACTCAATGCTGACGTAATATATGAATTCTGGATTTAAATTTAATCAGAAAATTCCAGAAATTGTTTTAAACTTCAAAAATTCATATCAATTCAACCGTAGCTCAGATTAAAATAATTTATATATGAAAAATTATCAGAAAAATGCAATCTTTCCATCTGTACTAGTTTCATGCATGACAAACCAACTTATACATGCTGAATATGAGAAACACATTATGGCATATATAAGAGACTTAATTTAGTAATGCATTTGAACCTTTGGTTCAAATGGACTTCAAACCAAATGTTTACTAGTTGCATTAGCTCAAACAGCATCACATCTACATGCCATGTTCATGCATCATATTGTTGCATATGATTGTGTATTGATTGCCGGCACCGTTCCTTCTCGATAGGTCCTGCTCCGGAGACGTTCCAGAGTACCTGTCTGTGAAGCAGTGCCTCCCTTGTTGATTTACCAGGCAAGCAAACCCCCTTGTTCATTTCGATAAAACCCTACTCTCCCGCTCCTGCTCTCAGTTATTGCATTAGGACAACAACGGTTCATCTGCTACTTTGTGCTGCGGTAGTTGAACCCATTCCTCTGCATGACCTGTCATTGCCACAGTAAATAGTTGAAACCCACTAGCATGTGTAGGAGTTGATTGAAGCCATTGTTGTGTTCCTACCATGCTATGCCTGCTATTGCTTAGAGTTGTGTCAGGTCTGGTTCATTGGGAATGAATTGGAGTGTTACGATATGTTCTGATGCTGAGAGTGAAGTGTGTGAACACGATTTGGTAAAGGTAGCGGTGAGAGGCCATGTAGGAGTACATGGTGGGTTGTCTCACTGGAACCGTCCTTAAGCACTGAGTTCTATGTATGTTGTCCAATGACTCGATACTACCACACATTGGGTTCCGGTAACTCGACCCCTCTCGACTTATTAACCAACTTGGTCTCTGTCCAGGAGTCGCAACTAGTTTCTGGTGTTTGTAGGTAGTGCTATTTTTCTACCAAGTGGCACCCGGCAGGGTGGGCTTGGGACAGACTAGGCACACGTGGCCTGGTGTACCGAGTGGCACCCGGATGGTGGGCTCGGGAACCCTGTACACATCGTTTGGGGCCGTAAGCGACACCCCGGCCGGATCTCCTTGCGGATGGAACCCGAATAGGCGATAAACCTGGACTAGAGTCTTGTGTGGTTAGTCAGGTCGTGGCCGACACCCTCGCCAGGCTTCCGCTTGAAGGTTGCCGAGATACATGACGTGTACATGGCGGTAAGTGGCGAGAGCGTGTGTGAAGAAGTACACCCCTGCAGGGTTAACATGATCTATTCGAATAGCCGGGTCCGCGGTTATGGACTTCTTGGATGCTTACATGGTACATAGACAACTTGAAGTGGATACTCTAAAATGCTCAAGACATGTGTGAGTGCTATGGATGGCCTTCTCGTAGGGAGACGGGGATGAATCCATAGTAGTGTATTGTGTGGTGCTTAGTGGACTCGTGTACGTTGTTTCACCTCCAGAGTTTCTGGTAGTCGTAGAACAGGATAGCCACAGAGTCAAAGCTGGCTTGCTGCAACTAAACCCCACATTACCCTCTTGATACAAATGCATGTATGATAGGATCTGATGTAAGTCTTGCTGAGTACCTTTGTACTCATGTTGCTTTAATTATGTTTTTGCAGCGGAGACTTCGGTCTTACTAGTGTTCTCGTGGACTTCGACTAGTAGCTAGTACCTCAGCTACGATCTTGATCGGATGTTGTAGATAGTCAGGCTCTTCGGCCTTTTTCATTTGTAGATGTCTGTACCCAGACATGTAATGCTTCCGCTTGTTGCCTGTATGCTCTGTATGATGGGTTTTGTGACCCCTGTTTGCAATAAATGCTATGATGGCTCTTCTGAGCCTTTATCTATATGATTGTTGAGTTATGCTGTGATGCCATGTTGTACAGCACATACTTGCATGTTATGCGTACGTGTAATGTGTATTGCTATGTGTGGGATCTGACTATCTAGTTGTTTATTCTTAGTAGCCTCTCTTACCGGGAAATGTCTCCTAGTGCTTCCACTGAGCCCTGGTAGCTTGCTACTGCTCCGGAACACTTAGGCAGGCCGGCATGTGTCCTTCTTCGATCCTGTGTCTGTCCCTTCGGGGAAATGTCACGCGATGAATACCGGAGTCCTGCTAGCCCGCTACAGCCCGGTTCGCCGGAGTCCTATTAGCCCAGTGCTACAGCCTGGATTCACTCGCTGATGACCGACACGTTCGATGCTGGGTCATGGATGCCTGTCCCTGTAAGTTAGTGCCACTTTGGGTTTACGACTAGCCATGTCAGCCCGGGCTCTTTATCATATGGATGCTAGCGACACCATCATATACGTGTGCCAAAAGGCGCAAACGGTCCCGGGCAAAGGTAAGGCGACACCCGTGGGGATACCATGCGTGAGGCCGCAAAGTGATATGAGGTGTTACATGCTAGATCGATGTGGCATTGAGTCGGGGTCCTGACAGGAGCGTACCAAGGACGACGTTAGGATCCTCATGAGCCTCCTCAGCTGAGACATAGTTGACATGGCCACATGTAGTGGTGACCGGCTTGGCGTAGAATGTCTTTCCCGTTGGCTTACCATGGCTAACAGACTTTCCAGACTGATTGGGGTTGTTGTTCTGGGGACACTCTCGACTATAGTGACCCGGCTCTCCACACTTGAAACATGTCATAACATTGGGGCATGGAGCAGCATTAGCAGCGGGGCCACCATAGGGCTTGGACGGTGCAAACTGCAGGTTGGGGCGAGGCGCCTCAAAGGATGGCCTCGGGATGAACCTGGGTGGCAGTGTCGTGCTTGTAATCCACAGCCGGCGCTTCTGAGATCCAGAGCCGGATGAAGAGCCAAAATCACGAGAGTGCTTGCGTGAAGTGTCATAGTCAGACTGGCCTGTCTCAGCACTGATGGCTTTATTGACCAACTTCTGAAAGGAGGTGCACTCGTGCAGACGAAGATCACGGTGAAGCTCAGGGCTAAGTCCCTTGCGGAACCTTGCCTGCTTCTTAGCGTCGGTGGATACCTCTTCAGGAGCATATCGTGCCAGATTCCCAAATTCACGACTATATGCATCCACAGTCAGTCTTCCTTGGGTGAAATTGCAGAACTCTTCCCTCTTTCGATCTATGAGACCTTCCGGGATGTGATGCTCACGGAAAGCCTCACTGAATTCAGCCCAAGTAGTGATTTGGCCGACCGGGTGCATAGCTTCAAAGTTTTCCCACCAAAGGCTAGCAGGGCCTTCGAGGTGATAGGCAGTATAGGTAACCTTATCAGCTTCGGCTACGTTGGCAGAACGTAGCTTGTGTGTGATGCTGCAGAGCCAGTCATCCGTGTCGAGGGGCTCGATGGAATGATTGAACTTTGGGGGGTACAACTTGATAAAGTCATTGATTGACACCAAGTCATTTCGCTGATGGCGTGTAGTGTTCTGCTCAATCCGCTCCAGCAAGCGGTTAGTCTCACACTTGTTTCTTTCCGCCTCCAGCATCACTTCGTCCAGAGAAGGCGGGTGAGGCAGATTTTCACCCCTAACTGCACTGGCTTCCCCCTGCTCCGGGGCAGCAGGGTTGCTGCGGGTGTTGACCATCCTAGGAGAAAACAAGACAACAGTTTAGATAAGGATGGTACAAACTTAGCAAGGAAGTGCAGAATGTAATGGATAACATGGAATGCTAAGATGTCCATTGCACGACATGGTAATATAGAAGCTGCCATATATATACCATTGGTCATACACACCGTACATAGTTTAGTACAAGCCCAGGCTAGAGTACAACTACGGTGAAAGACATTACATCTTATTGAAGGCATTCCAAGCTCCTATACATTATTTTTCTACACCTCCGGAGCGTGATACACACCAAGTTGTATCCCACGGTCACGCAGGACTGTGGAGAATACAACTACTACAATACTAGTGAAACTACTACTAGCTCAAACGGCTCCGTAGTAATCCTCATAGAAGTCGCCGCCAAAGCCTGGAAGTGGAACATGATCATTTGGGAACAGACGGTCCTACAGAGCCTGCGGACCATAGGGACTCGGATGTGGCCTCGGTCCCATAGGTGGTGGCAGACGGGGACCACGAGGAGGGGTGATGCCTCCTACATCACGCCACTCCATACAATCTGGCAATCCAGACCGTACAGGGTAAAAATCCCTCAGGTCCATGTATCCTGCCTATACCGCAGGTGCAAACCGAGTCAAAGTGCCCCAGTGATCAGCATGAGAGTTGAAAAGCTCCATACGCAAGGCCCGATTTTCGCGGTCCTTACCTCGAGCACCTCGGCAGTGGTGCGGAGTAGTGACTCCTCATGTGTAGAGTCATAGTACAAAGCCTAATAGTACCCCTGTGCTCTGGGAAGTGAGGCTGGCATGTAACGAAAATCGGTGTTCTGTAGCAAGGCAGTCCTGGCTCGAATGATAGTCATCATTGAATAGGCTACATCCTGCACAGACATCTCAATAGTGACTCCAAGTCCATAGGAACAGTGAAGGGGCTCAGTGGCTCCAGGATAAGAGGGATATATCCTGACGGTACATAGGTACTGGCTCTGGTTGATGTCTCTGAACTGCTCCTCGACGGTATATTCCGGATACCACCGATAGCCTGACTCGACCATCACTCGAACCAACATGGCCGTGTGGCCGGGCACATCGAGGCACCAGGTCATACGAACCACTTGGTTCTGTGAACGGGTGGCCATCTGAAAGCATAGAATAATGCAAAGGCATTAGAATTTTCTAGGGGAAATTGGACAGCATAACGGCTATAAGTGCTCAGAAAAAGATTTGAGACATCCACAACAGTTTGCAATACCACTCAACAACATCATACCAAGGTTCTGATTCAACTGGCAACATACTAAAAGTAGTAGAAACTATACTGAGGCTTGTAACAACAATCCTATAAGCTACTATGAATTAGTAACACGTGAACCTGATAGAAGAAGAGAGCCTAGTCCTTAACCCACATTGAAAGAGAAGAGAATGACTCAGATTAGAGGGCATAAGGTAAAGGAGTAAAAGAGCCTTACGTTCCCTCCCACAATCAATTCCCCTGCATATAACTAAAGCATTTCTAGACTCGACATTGACCAGTTTGGCTCAACGAACCTACAGGCAGTCTGGCTCTGATGCCAACGCTGTCAGGACCCCGATTCCAAGTCACATCGATCTAGCCGGTAACACCTCATATCACATTGCGGCCTCACGCACGGTATCCCCACGGGTGTCGCCTCACCATGGCCTGGGACCGTTTGCGGACTACTATGGCTCGAGGAGCACTAGACTACATTTCCCCATAAGAAAGGCTGCCAAGGATAAACAACTAGATTGTCGGATCCCACACATACCAAGCATTTCAATCATACACACAATATGCTCGATATGTGCAAATACAACATGGCATCACAACAAAACTCTACAACTCAAGTACTTTATTTAAAGGCTCCAGAGAGCCATACATAACATGTTCATACAGGTAGGGGTCACATGACCCGACACTCAAGTCATACAAGCATACAAGCACATGCGGAAGCAAAAAGTTTGAGTACAGACACTAGAAACAAAGAAGGCTTCTCGAAGCCTGCCTATCTACATAGGGCCCTCCATGGCCAGGATCACCACCTGGGTGGCAAGTCACTCATCGATGTCGAGATCTACATAAAACCCATCAGAGGGGGCGGTGTTGTCGTCTGAAAACAGTAATTAAGCAAACATGAGTACAAAGGTACTCAACAAGTCTTACATCAGAACCTACAATACATGCTCATTCTCAAGAAGGTGATGGAGTTATTGCAGCAAGCCAGCTTTGACTCTTGGCTAAGCTATCCTACGAGACACCACTAGTAAAATAGTTTTCGCACACGAGTCCACTAATCACCAACACAATACTCCACTGAGGATCCTCCCTCGTCATCCTACGAGAGGGCCATCCTTGGTACTCACACTTATCTTGAGTCTTTTAGTAGTAACCATTAACTTGTCTATGAACTGTATAGGCAACCAAGTAGTCCTTTACCGCGGACGATGCTATTCGAATAGTTTTATACCCTGCAGGGGTGTACTTCGTCACACATGTTTCCACCACTTAGCGTCTGCACACGACATGTGCTCGGCAGACTTCAAGCGAAAGCCGACGTGGGTGTAGACCACAACCTGACTAACCGCACAAGTCTCTAGTCCAGGTTTATCGCCTATTCGGGTTCCATCCGCAAGGAAATCTGGCCGGGGTGTCCTCAACGGCCCCAAACGATGTGTGCAGGGTTCCCGAGATACCAAACGGGCGACTCGGTACACCGTGCCATGGTGTATCTACCGCATCATAGCCCACCCCTAGGGTCAGCGCTACGCACTGCCGCCAACACATAACCTACAAACACCAGAAACTAGTTGCAACTCTTGGACAGAGGACGAGAGGGGTTAGTAAGTCGAGCGGGGTCATATTTCAGGGCCCAATGTGTGGTAGTAGCTGAATCTTAAATCATGCATACAGATCTCAGTTCTTATGGACGGCCTCAATGAAACAACCCACCATGTAGTCCTACATGGCCTCTCATCGATACCTTTACCAAAACATGTTCAACACATCCCTCACATTACCGACATAATCATTTCACTCTAGCCCATCACCCAGATGAACCAGACCTGACACAACTATAAGAATAGCAGGCATAGCAAGGTAGGAAACACATACATGGCTCAATCAACTCCTACACATGCTAGTGGGTTTCATCTAGTTACTGTGGCAATGACATGTCATGCAGAGGATAAGGGTTCAACTACCATAGCACACAGCAGTTTGAAATGTTGTTGTCTTAATGCAGTAAATGAGAGCAGAGGCGAGAACATGGGATTGTATCGATACGATCAATCGGGCTGCTTGCCTGATGGAGTGGTAGTAGGGTACTGCCCTTCAGTTGGATACTTGGAGATATCCTCGGAGGCAGAACCTGCCACGAAAGACACCATAGAGTATAATCAACACATGGCAAAAGGCAACAATATGATGCATGCTATGACATGGCAAAATGATGTGTCCTGCCTAATGCAATGTGAAACAAGTTGAAAAGGTTCCATTTGAATCAAAGATTCAAATCAAAGCTTAAGCTCTTATGCATAATAAGTGTATTAGCTTGTTTCAACTAAACAGCAAGGTTAAAGTGTTTTTTCATGCATGAAACCATTACAGATGGATATATTGAATTTTTCTGATCATTTTTCATATATAATTTGTTTGATTTGGAGCTATGGTTGATTTTCTATGATTTTTAGAAGTTTTGGCTATTTTTTGGAATTTCCTATATAAAAATAAATCCAGAAAATGAATAATTGCTTCAGCACTGCGTCACTGTGACGTCAGCGAGTCAAAGGCGCCAGGGGCCAGTCAAACCTGACTGATGGGGCCCACTGGTCAGTGACTCTGTGCACTAAGTATGTTAGTTAGCCTAATTAACTAGGCAGGGCCCACTAGTCAGTGACTATACTAATTAAACTAACCTAGTTAGTTAGCACTAACAGAGCAATTAGTCGGGCGGGGCCCGCTTGTGAGTGAGAGAGAGGGGGAGGTCAACCCGTGTTAGCAGAGTCAACCTCGCCGGTCAGCGGGTCAAAGCCTGCCAGCGTTTAGACACCGGCGAGGGCAGACGCGACGGCACGCTGCGGGATTTGCCCACAGGGCACCATTTGGCGCGCGGAGAGCACCTACGTGGAGCTGGGACTCGCCCGCATCCAACCACGGTGGTGGTTTGGCCGGGGAGTGGCCGGAGCATCGCCGGCGACGAGCTCGACGGAGGCGGAGGCTCAGGTGTGCTCGTGCTCGTGGCTGCAGTGGCCTAGGCGATGCGACGAAAGCACCTACAGCATCTACGCGGCGCGGGGAGTGTGACGGGCACAAGCTCGTGACCAAATGGTCACCGGAGCATCGCCGGTGACGTGGTCAGGCGGCGGCGCGTTCAGGCACAAGAGGCGCGGCGTCTACGGTATTCTAGGGGCAAAACGGAGAGCACGGGGAGGTTCAGCAGCTCACAGGGAAGCCGCAGGAAGGGTCAGTGTGCTCGGGGAAGCTCGGGTGCGGCGGATCAACGACGATGATCGACGGCGGTCGAAGGTTGAAGATGACGGTGGCGGGGACGATGCAGGGGCTCCGGCGTCGTGCAGCTCGGTTGGTCGACGTAGTCGACGACGACGGACCGTCCGGACACGGTGAGAGGGCACAGGGACGGCGTTGGACGCGGCTGCGGCGAGGAGTGGCGACGGTGACGTCTCGGGCGATGTCGGGGAGGGCAAGAGAGAGGAGCCAGAGGGGAGACCGAGTGTCTGCGAGGTCAGGGAGAGAGAGGGGGTTCGTCCCACGTCGACAGCTTGACGAGGGGAGCGACGAGGCGGCGGGCACCTGTGTGGCACGCATGTTGTGCTCGCCGTCGAGCAGCTGCTTGCCTATGCTGGCGAGTGCAAGCAACTCGCTGGCGCAGGAGGTGGGCTGGGCTAGTAGGTGGGCCGGCTGGTGGGCTTCCAGGTAAGCCTTTCTCTTTCTCTTTCTGCTTTTTGTTTTCTTTTTTTATTTATTCTGTAACTTCAGGGCTTTATTAGAAATACTAAAACGTTTCCAAAAATCCTGAAAATAATTGTGGCCTCTGTTGGGATTATTCCTAACAGCCCTCACTTAAATCCAGAATTATTTGGGAATTTAAAATATTTTATAGTATTTAAATGCCCAAATTCAAATACTTATGATTTAATCCAAAAAATCCAGAATGTCCTAGAAAAGAGTGCACCATTTTTGCCAGGGGTTTTAGCCCAAACCAGAAATGATGAACATTTTGTGAAGGGCATTTTGGGTTCGTTGAAACCAATTTTTGTAAACCCTGGTTGGTTTAAGGGGGTGCTGGGGGTTCTGTCATCCCCATTTCACCTTTCTGGAAAATTTAAACATGATGCAAGCACTCTAATGCATGAACTAGCTAGGGTGTGACAACACACCTATAGTTGCATCTTCACTGCAGATAAAAGTTCTCACAATTCAAACACCATCCTTTGTAGTTGTGACCCTATTACATAATTCAAATGATCAGCATGATAAATCAAGTAGATCGCACACAGTTTATTATCACCAACCATGTGAGATACAACACAAAATATCTTGGAGCACCGTCGGTGTATAGTATGCCCATGGCATACGAGAGAAGGTGCGTCGGCTACAGTCCACAGCCGGCGTGTCAAGCACACTAGCTCACTCTCCAAATATTATTTCACTATTCATTTGTCGCTAGTGAAAGATGGGGACGTGGACCCACATCGTGAGGGCAACTTTGGCGGCCCACTCCAGCGAGAGCGCGGCCGCAACTGCCAGGCGCGTGCTAACAAGCTTTCGTGAGGGCGACCGTGATACGTCTCCAACGTATCTATAAGTTTTGATTGTTCCATGCTATTATGTTATCTGTTTTGTATGTTTAATGGGCTTTATTATACACTTTTATATTATTTTTGGGACTAACCTACTAACCCAAGGCCCAATGCAAATTGCTATTTTTTTGCCAATTTCAGTGTTTCGCAGAAAAGATATATCAAACGGAATCCAAACGGAATGAAACCTTCGGAGAGTTATTTTTGGAACAAAAGTGATCCAGGGGACTTGGAGTAGACGTCGAGAAAGAAACGAGGTGGCCACAAGGCAGGGAGGCGCGCCTGCCCCCCTGGGCGCGCCCCCACCCTCGTGGGCCCCTCATAGCTCAACCGACCTACTTCTTCCTCCTATATATATCCATATACCCCAAAAACATCCACGAGCACCACGAAACCCTATCTCCACCGCCGCAACCTTTTGTACCCATGGGATCCCATCTTGGGGCCTTTTCCGGCACTCCACCGGAGGGGGAATCGATCACCGAGGGCTTCTACATCAACACCATAGCCTCTCCGATGATGTGTGATTAGTTTACCATAGACCTTCGGGTCCATAGTTATTAGCTAGATGGCTTCTTCTGTCTCTTTGGATCTCAATACAAAGTTCTCCTCGATTCTCTTGGAGATCTATTTGATGTAATTCTTTTTGCGGTGTGTTTGGTGAGATCCGATGAATTGTGGGTTTATGATCAAGATTATCTATGAACAATATTTGATTCTTATCTGAAATATCTTATGCATGATTTAATATCTTTGCAGGTCTCTTCAAATTATCAGTTTTGTTTGGCCTACTAGATTGATCTTTCTTGCAATGGGAGAAGTGCTTAGCTTTGGGTTCAATCTTGTGGTGTTCTTTCCCAGTGACAGCAGGGGAAGCAAGGCACGTATTGTATTGTTGCCATCGAGGATAAAAATATGGGGTTTATATCATATTGCTTGAGTTTATCCCTCTACATCATGTAATCTTGCCTAATGTGTTACTCTGTTCTTATGAACTTAATACTCTAGATGCATGTTGGATAGCGGTTGATGTGTGCAGTAATAGTAGTAGATGCGGAATCGTTTCGGTCTACTTGTCGCGGACGTGATGCATATATACATGATCATGCCTAGATATTCTCATGACTATGCACTTTTATATCAATTGCTCAACAGTAATTTGTTCACCCACCGTAATACTTATGCTATCTTGAGAGAAGCCACTAGTGAAACCCATGGCCCCCGGGTCTATCTTTTATCATATAAGTTTCCAATCTATTTTATTTTGCAATCTTTATTTTCCTATCTATATCATAAAAATACCAAAAATATTTATCTTATTATTTCTATCAGATCTCACTCTCGTAAGTGACCGTGAAGGGATTGGCAACCCCTTTATCGCGTTGGTTGTGAGGTTCTTATTTGTTTGTGTAGGTACGAGGGACTTGCGTGTAGTCTCCTACTTGATTGATACCTTGGTTCTCAAAAACTGAGGGAAATACTAACCCTACTTTGCTGCATCACCCTTTCCTCTTCAAGGGAAAACCAACGCAGTGCTCAAGAGGTAGCCAGAAGGATTTCTGGCGCCGTTTCCTGGGAGATCTATGGACAAGTCAAGACATACCAACTACCCATCACAAATTCTTATCCCTCTTTTTCGTTCGCCTCTTTTTGCTTGCCTTTTGCTTGCTTGTGTGTTGGATTGTTTGTCACGATGGCTCAAGATAATACTAAATTGTGTGATTTTTCCAATACTAATAATAATTATTTTATTAGCACTCCGATTGCTCCCCTTACCGATGCTAAATCTTGTGAAATTAATACTGCTTTGTAGAATCTTGTCATGAAAGATCCATTTTCTGGCCTTCCTAGTGAAGATGTCTCTACCCATCTAAACAGCTTTGTTGATTTGTGTGATATGCAAAAGAAGAAAGATGTGGATAATGATATTGTTAAATTTAAGCAATTTCCGTTTTCGCTTAGAGATCGTGCTAAAACTCGGTTTTCATCTTTGCCTAAAAATAGTATTAATTCTTGGAACAAGTGCAAAGATGATTTTATCTCTAAGTATATTCCTCTCGCTAAGATCATCTCTCTTAGAAACGATATTATGAACTTTAAGCAACCAGATCATGAGCATGTTGCACAGTCTTGGGAGAGGATGAAACTAATGAATCACAATTGCCCTACTCATGGTTTGAAATTATGGATGATCATACAAATTTTTTATGCTGGATTGAATTTTGCTTCTAGAAATATTTTAGATTCGGCCACGGGAGGCACTTTTATGGAAATCACTTTAGGAGAAGCTACCAAACTCCTAGATATTATTCTGGTTAATTATTCTCAATGGCACATCGAAAGATCTACTAGTAAAAAGGTTCATGCTATAAAAGAAATTAATGTATTGAGTGGAAAGATGGATGAACTTATGAAATTGTTTGCTAATAAGAGTGTTTCTTCTGATCCTAATGATATGCCTTTGTCTACTTTGATTGAGCATAATAATGAATCTATGGATGTGAATTTTATTGGTAGGAACAATTTTGGTAACAACGCGTATAGAGGAAACTTTAATCCTAGGCCGTATCCTGGTAATTCCTCTAATAATTATGGTAATTCCTACAAGAATTCTTATGGAAATAATAATAAGATTCCCTCTGATTTTGAATCTAGTATTAAAGAATTTATTAGTTCACAAAAGAGTTTCAATGCTTTGATTAAAGAAAAATTGTCTAAGATTGATGAGTTGGCTAGGAACATGGATATAATTTCTCTTGATGTTGATTCTATGAAACTTAGATCTATTCCACCTAAGCATGATATCAATGAGTCTCTCAAATCCATGATAATTTCCGTTGATGAGGGCAAAGAAAAAACCGCTAGGATGCGTGCTAAAAAAGATTGCTTTATAAAAGTGGGTTCTTCTAGTTTTGATGATAATAAGGATGAAGATCTAAACATGATTGATGTGTCTCCTATTAAATATTTGTTTTGCAATATGAATCTTGATAATGATGGGACTCGAGATGAGTCAACTTTAGTTAGTAGGCGTCCCAATGATTTGGAGTTTTTAGACCTTGATGCAAAAATTGGTAAAAGTGGGATTGGAGAATTCAAAACTTTACATAGCAATTAACCCACTATTTTGGATTTCAAGGAATTTAATTATGATAATTGCTCTTTAAAAGATTGTATTTCCTTGTTGCAATCCATGCTAAATTCTCCGCATTCTTATAGTCAAAATAAAGCTTTTACCAAACATATCGTTGATGCTTTAATGCAATCTTATGAACAAAAGCTTGAATTAGAAGTTTCTATCCCTAGAAAACTTCATTATGAGTGGGAACCTACTATTAAAATTAAAATTAAATATCATGAATGCTATGCTTTATGTGATTTGGGTGCTAGCGTTTCCACGGTTCCAAAAACTTTGTGTGATGTGTTAGTTTTCCATGAATTTGATGATTGTTCTTTAAATTTGCATCTTGCAGATTCCACTATTAAGAAACCTATGGGAAGGATTAATTACATTATTATTGTTGCAAACAGGAATTATGTGCCCGTATATTTCATTGTTCTTGATATTGATTGCAATCCTACATGTCCCATTATTCTTGGTAGACCTTCCCTTAGAACGATTGGTGCAATTATTGATATGAAAGAAGGGATTATTAGATTCCAATTTCCATTAAGGAAAGGCATGGAACACTTTCCTAGGAAGAAAATTAAATTACCTTATGGATCTATTATTAGATCCACTTATGGATTTCATACCAAAGATGATAATACCTAGATCTATTTTTGCTTTTATGCCTAGCTAGGGGCGTTAAACGACAACGCTTGTTGGGAGGCAACCCAATTTTATTTTTGTTTCTTGATTTTTTGTTCCATTTAGTAATAAATAATTCATCTAGCCTCTGTTTATATGTGGGTTTATTCTTCTAATTGGTGTTTGTGCCAAGTAGAACCTTTGGGAAGACTTTGGGGAAGTTTTAGCGATCTTGCTGTACAAAATAGAAACTTTAGCGCTCACAAGATTTGCTGCCATTTTTTACTGGAGAGTGCAATTAGGTTGATTCTTTCTGCAGAAGATTAATAGAAAATTCCTCACATCCAACAATTTATTTCAGAATTTTTGGGGTTACAGAAGTAATCGAAACCTACAGATTGCTACAGACTGTTCTGTTTTTGACAGATTCTGTTTTTCATGTGTTGTTTGCTTATTTTGATGCATCTATGGCTAGTATCGAAGGGTATGAACCATAGAGAAGCTTTAATAAAGTAGGTTTAACACCAATATAAATAAATAATGAGTTCATTACAGTACCTTAAGTGGTGGTTTGTTTTCTTATACTAACAGAGCTCATGAGATTTTTTGTTGAGTTTTGTGTTGTGAAGTTTTCAAGTTTTGGGTGAAGATTTGATGGATTATGGAATAAGGAGTGGCAAGAGCCTAAGCTTGGAGATACCCAAGGCACCCCAAGGTAAAATTCAAGGACAACCAAAAGCCTAAGCTTGGGGATGACCCGGAAGGTATCCCCTTTTTGTCTTTGTTCATCGGTAACTTTACTTGAGGCTATATTTTTATTCACCACATGATATGTGTTTCGCTTGGAGCGTATTGTATGATTTGAGTCTTTGATTTTTAGTTTAAAACAGTAATCCTTGCTGCACACACCTTTTGGGAGAGACACACATGAATTGGAATTTATTAGAATACTCTATGTGCTTCACTTATATCTTTTGAGCTAGATAATTTTGCTCTAGTGCTTCACTTATATCTTTTAGAGCACGGTGGTGGTTTTATAGAAATTATTGATCTCTCATGCTTCACTTATATTATTTTGAGAGTCCTTTAGAACAACATGGTAATTTGCTTTGGTTATGAAATTAATCCCAATATGATAGGCATCCAAGATTGTTATAATAAAAACTATCATAGAAAGTGCATTGAATACTATGTGCAGTTTGATACTTGATAATTGTTTTGAGATATAAAGATGGTGATATTAGAGTGTGCTGGTTGAGTACTTGTGAATTTGAGAAATACTCGTGTTGAAGATTGCAAGTCCCGTAGCATGCACGTATGGCAATCGTTGTGTAACAAATTTGAAACATGTGGTGTTCTTTGATTGTCTTCCTTATGAGTGGCGGTCGGGGACGAGCGATGGTCTTTTACTACCATTCTATCCCCCTAGGAGCATGCGCGTAATGCTTGGTTTTTGATGACTTGTAGATTTTTGCAATAAGTATGTGAGTTCTTTATGACTAATGTTGAGTCCATGGATTATACGCACTCTCACCTTTCCATCATTGCTAGCCTCTTCGGTACCATGCATTTCCCTTTCTCACCTTGAGAGTTGGTGCAAACTTCACCGGTGCATCCAAACCCCGTGATATGATACGCTCTGTCACACATAAACCTCCTTATATCTTCCTCAAAACAGCCACCATACCTACCTATTATGGCATTTCCATAGCCATTCCGAGATATATTGCCATGCAACTTCCCACCATTTCATTTATGACACGCTTCGTCATTGTCATATTGCTTTGCATGATCATGTAGTTGACATTGTATTTGTGGCAAAGCCACCATGCATAATTTTTCATACATGTCACTCTTGATTCATTGCCCTTCCCGGTACACCACTGGAGGCATGCAGATAGAGTCATATTTTGTTCTAGTATCGAGTTGTAATCATTGAGTTGTAAATAAATAGAAGTGTGATGATCACCATTAATAGAGAATTGTCCCAAATAAAAAATAAAAAGAGAGAGATATGCCAAATAATAATAAAAAAGAAAGACCCAAAAAAGAAAATAAAAGAAATAAAAAGGGACAATGCTACTATCCTCTTTTTCCACACTTGTGCTTCAAAGTAGCACCATGGTCTTTATGATAGAGACTCTCTTGTTTTGTCACTTTCATATACTAGTGGGAATTTTTCATTATAGAACTTGGCATGTATATTCCAACAATGGGCCTCCTCAAATGCCCTAGGTCTTCGTGAGCAAGCAAGTTGTACGCACACCCACTTAGTTTCTTGTTGAGCTTTCACACATTTATAGCTCTAGTGCATCCGTTGCATGGCAATCCCTACTCCTTGCATTGACATCAGTTGATTGGCATCTCCCTAGCCCGTTGATTAGCCACGTCGATGTGACACTTTCTCCTTTTTTGTCTTCTCCACATAACCCCCATAATTATATTCTCTTCCACCCATAGTGCTATATCCATGGGTCATGCTCATGTATTGCGTGAAAGTTGAAAAAAGTTTGAGATTACTAAAGTATGAAACAATTTCTTGGATTGTCATCGGGGTTGGGCATAATGAGAGCATTCTTGTGTGACAAAAATGGAGCATGATCAAACTATATGATTTTGTAGGGATGAAATTTCTTTTGCCATGTTATTTTGAGAAGACATGATTGCTTAGTTAGTTTGCTTGAAGTATTATTATTTTTATGTCAATATTAAACTTTTGTCTTCAATCTTTTGGATCTGAACATTCATGCCACAATAAATAAAATTACATTGAGAATTATGCTAGGTAGCATGCCACATCAAAAATTCTGTTTTTATCATTTACCTACTCGAGGACGAGCAGGAATTAAGCTTGGGGATGCCACAATAATTTTTGACTGTTCCATGCTATTATGTTATCTGTTTTGGATGTTTAATGGGCTTTATTATACACTTTTATATCATTTTTGGGACTAACCTACTAACCCAAGGCCCAGTGCAAATTGCTGTTTTTTTGCCAATTTTAGTGTTTGGCAGAAAAGATATATCAAACGGAATCCAAATGGAATGAAACCTTGAGGAGAGTTATTTTTGGAACAAAAGTGATCCAGGGGACTTGGAGTAGACGTCAAGAAAGAAACGAGGCGACCACGAGGCAGGGAGGCGCGCCTGCCCCCCTGGGCGGGCCCCCCACCCTCGTGGGCCCCTCACGGCTCCACCGACCTACTTCTTCGTCCTATATATATATATATATATATATATATATATATACACATATCCATATACCGAGAAAACATCCAGGAGCACCACGAAACCCTATTTCCAACACCGCAACCTTCTGTACCCAAGAGATCCCATCTTGGAGCCTTTTCTGAAGCTCCGCCGAGGGAAAATCGATCATGGAGGGCTTCTACATCAACACCACAGCCTCTTCGATGACGTGTCAGTAGTTTACGGGTCCATAGTTATTAGCTATATGGCTTCTTCTCTCTCTTTGTATCTCAATACAATGTTCTCCTCGATCTTCTTGGAGATCTATTCGATGTAACTCTTTTTGTGGTGTGTTTGTCGAGATCCGATGAATTGTGGGTTTATGATCAAGTTTATCTATGAACAATATTTGATTCTTCTCTAAAATCTTTTATGTACTGGATTGATACCTTGGTTCTCAAAAACTGAGGGAAATACTTGTACTACTTTGCTGCATCACCCTTTCCTCTGCAAGGGAAAACCAATGCAGTGCTCAAGAGGTAGCAGACCGCAGTCTGCATCCGGGCAGACAAGGCAGCCCAATCGTCCATTGTTGCTTCTCACGTGGCGGCAGCAGCATCTACCTCGGGGAGAGCAACTGGCGAGAGCGGCACAACACCTGTCCGTTCCGCAGCGGCGGCCTTAGCCCTGTTGGAGGCCACCCACTACCATGTTGAGGCCGTGCACGCCCAGCTCGTGGCGGTCACCACACAAATTGAATGAAACTTCTCCGACAACGGTCGGCAACGCACGGTAGAAGAGCTGGCAATCGCCGAGAGAGTTCGAGCAGCCGTCCGTTCCTGCATGGCATACCTTGCCACGATGGAGCCCGCCAGAGCCTAGATCGCGGCCTCCCACGCCCAGCTCGTGTCGGCCTATTCCAAAGATATGGCGGACGCGGATGGCGAGATGCTTGCCGAGTATGGTGCAATTGATGCCATGGAGCCCCTTCCCTAGGAGATCGTCGGGCGCGAGCTAGACATGGAGGCGGCAGCGGAGATTGACGAGCACCAGCCGTAGTACTACTCTTTGTTTTGTTTAATTAAGAGCGCCGGTCTTTAATTTGTTAGAGTAATGTTTAGGTTATCTAGCTCTGTTTAATTGCTGAACTTGCTCGATTAAGAAGTTAGTCTCCTTTGTGTACCCAAATTATGCAATGACGTGGATGACCACTGTAACCAGGGAAATTCAAACCAAATTTTTTGACGTTCAAACTCAACACACACGGGTTAAGCTATATGAATCGTTTGTGATGTTCACATATCGTACATAGTTCTGAATAAGGGATCGTGTCTGATGAAACTTTGCGCGCCAGTTTTTTGGCTAAAGCGATTCCAAATTTTCGGCTTCCGCATAAATATCTACCTCCCACCCCTTACCAAAAGCCACATTTCCCCTCTTTCCGCCTTCCTTTCCTAGTTGAAACCTTCACTCATTTCTTGCAGCACCGCCGCCTCCTTGCTGACGACCCTCCTTCATGCTCCTCGGCCTCGCCTATCCAGGCAGGTTATCCACACCCGACCCCCATCCTCCTCCTCCTTCCACATCCCACATGCCCCTACCGCTGGCACGAGCGCGACACCTTCCACCCAAATCACCGACCCCTCCACCAGATAAATGTCGGCCTAAGCCATGGTGCATGCAGTATAGCCAGGACATCAAGGAGCATTTGGCAGCGGAGAAGCAAATCGCGGCCGTACGCGTGGATGAGGTCGCGATGGCTGCCATTCGTCGGACCCCCAGATCTTGAAGGAGCACCTTGCCATTTGCTAGCTACGCAGGTTAAGCATGCTCAGTTTACCCGTTGCGTGTGCTGCTTCACAAATTCTAGTGAATTGTGCTATCTAATTTTACCATGCAATCTATTGCTCTAGTGTATATGTTCTATATGTCATGCAATGTGGTGCTCACTTATTAACTGTTTTGTTAATTAGTTGTCGTCTTCAGTTAACTGTTTGGTTCAATTCTGCAAATGTGATGTTCAATTCTTCAGGCTGCAATTTTGTATTGTCTTCCATGTGAGAAATAAATCGAATTTATCTTTAAAAAATTGTGGGTGCATTTTGTTATTGTGTACCATGTGAGGAATAAATTGAATTTGGCTGTAGTAAATACATGATAAACAAATACAATTGCTACAATTGGTTGTAGTTAACTGTTTGGTTAACTGTATGATCTTCTATTAGGAGTATGTTATATTGTGCAATGTGGTGCTCAGTTAATGTTTGGTTCATTTGTTGTGGTATTTAGTTAACTGCTTGGTTCAATTCTGCAATGCCATGTCCAATTGTCGTGGGTAGAATTTTGTATTGTTTTGCATGTGAGGAATAAATCGAATTTGGCTGCACTTAATACATGAGAAACATATAAAAGTGCTATATTTCCTAGTCCTTAATCATGATTGGTTTGGATAAATGGGTTTTCCCTGTGGCTTGAATTAATCTGATGAATCTGCAATGTGATTATTTTTCGTCAACATATTTTACTGATAGCATGCGAACCCTTACTTAACCTGATGACTAACTACCTTATATGTGTTGCAGGGAAACAATGGGAAGCACTGAGGTTTACAATCGAGGTTAGCACGTGCATGGTATGTTGTCTAATAGCACATTATTGTGCAATTGCAGGAACCATTCTAATATTTAGGTTTTTAACAATTTGGTCTTGCACATGTAGGTCCTGCTGTCATAGGTTTTGACCCACTGTTCGACCCTTTTTGCATATGGGGAAATGAGTTGTCCATGAATATCAGTCAAGTCAAGAAACTCAGAAAGATTGTGAGGATAAAGAAATTAGCAACAAAAAACAACAAGATCTTTGTCTACACAATGAAGAAGACATCAATTCACTACATGATGGTACTAACTATTATACCTTGCCTTTTTAATTCCTTTGCCCCATTTCCAATATAGAGAAGATATTTACGCACATCCTTGTTTTCAGGCCTTTCCAAAGTAGTTCACTGATGATTACCTCTCAAACCACATGTATGGTCAGGAGGCGAGGAAGGTATTCATACAACACCCACGGTTCAATATTGAAGTGTTCCTGAAGAGGACGAAGGATGGACGGTCAATCATCCATAAGCACTGGCCTAAAGTTACAAAGACCTTCCACATCAATGAAGGCTCAATATTCACCTTCTACTTCAACAGTTTTCCAGATGAGATACATCTGTCTATGTACAATCTATGATGCTAATTTCGAAAGGTTATAGATGTTGCATGTGAAACTTGGTCCTAGTGTAGTTGTGTAATGGGGTAGCTGAGTGCTGAAGCTATATGATGTCGTACTCTGATGTATTTCAATTAGGAAAATGAAACATATTGTGTGCTTAATATGAACTGACAATTAGATTAATAAATGGATTATGAATAATCGGATAATTAGCCTACTAGTGGCGAATTAGCCTGCTAATTGGGTTTTGCTATTGCAAACGGTTGTTGAAAAAATACCATGGGCGATGACCTCAGGCAACGCACACTGTTTCTAGGAATAAACCATGTTGGATCAATGAACAATCACACACGACTTTCTCTCGAAAACTGTTTGCGTTAGGCCACCTTGTGCAAACGTTTACCACATGAAAACTGTGTGTGATGGACAGCCTTTGCCACACAGTTTCTTCCACGGACCATGTGTGTGATGTACCTGTGAACGGAAATGTTTTTCTTCGAGCGACTGTGTGGGATGTACATACAAATGGAAATGCTTAGCGGGGACTGACTGTGTGGGATGTACTTGTGACTGGAAACAGTTTCGCCGTATAATTGTTTTTTAGCTCTACTGTACGTATTTCCGTATTTGAGCACTCACTGGTCGCACACGACCTCATTTTTCCGAACGTGTGTGCCAGGAGGGCATATCCCTGACGGTTTCTGGATCGTGTGGGAAGGACCCCCTATCGCCCACACTCACTTGGGGACGGTTCCAAATGCCGTCGCAGAAAGGGGTTGAAAACCGTTTGTTTAGGAGCTCGCTGTACTAGTGATAGGTCGTAGCATGTACTCCTTTCCCTTCATCTTGAAGCTATAGTGATTCGTCCGCCCGTTGTGGATGACACTATGGCCAAATTTCCATGGTCCTCCAAGAAGGAGGTGGCAAACAGACATCGAAACGGCATCACAGTCCAAAGTGTCTTCGTATGCTCCGATCTTGAAGGAAACTTGCACTATATGCTCGACTTGGATAGTACCGGAGTCGCTTAGCCATTGAACCTTGTAGGGATGTGGGTGCTTCATCTTGACCAATTGGAGTTTGGAGCATAGTTCTTCACTTGCCAAGTTATGACAACTCCCTCGATCGATGATGACCTTGACGGTCCTTCCATTGATGCCGGCTCTTGTGTGTAAGATATGGCATCTTTAGTCTTCGTCTTGTTGATGTTGAAGTGTCAGGACTTTGGAGACAACGAGAGCGGGACCCAAATCTTCATCACAAAAGACTTGATCATCTTCATTGTCGTTCATTTGCCGGTGCATGGCCACTTGCTCAAGGGCTTCCATTTCCTCTTCACTCATGGAGTCATAGGTTCCATCGTTGTTGAGGATCATGGTGCGCTTGTTGGTACACTCGAATGACTTGTGGCCTCGGCCGCGACATGTGAAGCATTTGAAGGAACTTGTCTTGATGGTCTCATCGGTTGGAGTACATGATGATGAAGCTCTCGGCTTCAAGTTTCTTGTAGAAGGACAACTTGAGGTTGTCGAAGTTTTCCTGTAACTTGACTTGTCGCGTTGCTTGTAGTAGGCTTGGTTGAGGTAGAAGGTGCTGGAGTCGCTGAAGCTTGGGTGTTGGAGAAGCCGTAGCTCTTGGAAGAGTACTTGGCATACTTGAAGTCATCTTGCACTTGATGTTCTGCCTTGGTAGCTTGATGCACTAGCTCGATGAGGTTGGAGTAAGGTTGGAAGTCAGCAATCTTCTTGATAGGATGATTGAGCCATTCAAGAAACGTGCCATAGTTTGCTCATCATCTTCCGTGACATTGGCTCGAATCATGGCTATCTCCATTTCCTTGTAGGTCTCTTCAACGCTCTTTGTTCCTTGCTTGAGGAGTTGGAGCTTCTTGAAGAGATCACGGTTGTAGTAGGTTGGCACAAAACGTGCTCTCATGACATCCATTTGCACCCAAGTTGTGATGGGTGGTTCACCTCTTGCCTCACGGCGCTCGTGACTTGCTCCCACCAAATGAGGATGTAGTCTTGGAATTCAAGGGATGCCATAGCGATCTTCTTATCTTCCTCATAGTTGTGCAAGCGAAAGATCTTGTTGACTTTCAATGCCCATGATAGGTACTCTTCGGGATCGTTGCTTCTGGTGAACTTGGGCATGGTGAACTTGAGCTTGCCGTAGCATTGCTCTTCATTGTGTTAGGGTTGGGGATGGTGACGCCCTTGTCGTGGAGGATTGTCAACCTCATGTTTCTCTTGGCGTGGAGGGTTGTCCATCTCATTTTGCTCTTGGCGAACTTGGGGTTCTTACCGAGGAGCTTGGGGAACTTGACAATGCACTCGTGCTTGATAGTTCCTCTCTTGAACTTCTTCATGAAGTGCTTCTTCTTGCTCGCGCCTATGGCGGTTGCGTGCGGAAACGACGCGACTTGTGTCGTGGAGGGCACATTGCACCTCAGGTGCTTGAGCTTCTCGCCGTAGTTGTTCTTGACGTTGCACCTCGACATCTTTCTCCTCTTGATGTTGACGCGCTCTCTCTTCCTCTTGTTTACGTAGACATTGTCATTCTTGTGCTTGCGCAAGGGTAGCTTGGTTTTGGCGATGCCGATGTGCTTGCTCGTCGAATCACTCTTGTGTAGGATTGCCTTGTAGAGGATTGCGGTTTGCTTGACGGTCTTGGCACGTGGCTCATCGATGAGTGTTTCATGTCGGAGTACTTGAGTCGGAGATGGTGTCATCGGAGTGTCGACTCAAGCGGCTCCGTCTTGAGTAGGACGAAGTGGTAGAAGAATGGTTGACCAACAAGGCATGAATATCGTCCATTCTTGCATTGCTCTCTTATTTTTCGTTGAGCTTGTTGTCAAAGTATTCTCTTCTACGTTGCTCGAAGAGTCTCAAGTCGGTGGCGAGATGGTCGATGCGGTCCCTCATTGCTTGTTGTTCTTGATGCAAAGCTCATTGTGCACCAAAAAGGTGGCTCTTGGTGACGTAGGAAGTCATGTCGTCGTCTTGCTCGAGGAAGAGTGGGTTGGTAGAAGAATTGGGCCTATCCATCATTCCAAGAAAATATGTGAGTGGGAGAAAGAGAAGAACGTATACCAAATGTACCTTGACCGAAGTTGAAGATGGATCAATGACCACTCAAATGTGTAGCAAGGAAATAGCACAATTGGTACCAATTCTTGTCGGTTCTCACACCTACACAAATAAAGCCTTTTGGTGGAGTTTGGTGGGGATGGTGGCACAAAATTCGATGCAATTGTTAGTAAGACTCAATAATGTTGAAAAGGATTCGCAAAGTCGCAAATGCAACAAGTAGACCAATAGCAAGACATGGTACATGGAAACAAACACGCAAATAGATAAGTGGGGTCGTGCGACCAAGGAATGAGCCAAAATGTGGATTCCACAGAAATGCTCTTGTTGCACAACACTAGAGAGACACTAGCATGATTGCAAAATAGGTGGATACGAAACATGAACACAACCTACAAAGCAAAAATGCAATGACTTCTATCCCAAGTATGCTATATGTATGTTGCTCCGATGATATGATCCAAGAAGATCGAGTATGACAATCTTAATGTAGTATGATGCTATGCTTCTTGCTTAAAAGCTCTTAGCTTATCTTTCTCTTTTTGCTTAAAAGCTTGTTTGGCTCTTTCTCTTTGTGAGCTCTTTCTTTGGCCACTTATGAAAAACTTCACGAACCAAGATAGCAATTGTGACATAAGAGATGATATCAAGATATGTACCAAGATGATATGGTATGTATGCAATGGGAGTTATGATCACTAATGTGCACAAGTAACATTGCCGACAATATTCAAATTGCTAGTCTCGATGGGTAAGTAACGCAAAATGGGCTATGGGGTTATCAATGCAATGGCAAGGAGTACACGAAGTGTCGTCGACGTTACCGTCCTTGCTTACGGTTGAGGGTGTCAAAATGGTTGAGCGGTTGTTGTCGATGACGAGTCTGTGTTGAAGATGAGCAGCGGTGATGTCGATGTCGAACCATTCCTAGTTAGCCGAAACACCCTAGGAAACAATGAACCATAACTCAAATTCTCAAAACCTAATGTGTCGAAATCTGTCGGGGTTGGTAGCGGGCAAGTGGTGGTAGGGGGTCGGTGTATTGAAGGGGTCTGTGGCAGTTAGGTGGTGGTGGTTGAAGTGGGTATGCGGAGGCGTAGGTGACGGTGGTTAAAAACTGCAGAAAATGCAGTTTCAACAGAGATAGCCGGATGACCCGGACCAGGACCCGGATGATCCGGGCGGGTTCGGATGATCCGGACCAAGGGTCAGATGATCCGGGTACGTCAACTGTGACGCCCCGAGACCGTTGCGCCAGGTGTCTTCCAATTTTTTGCTGTTTTTGCCATGTCATTTGCTTGCATGTTGCATCTTGCCATGTCATCGTGTGCATTGCATCATCATGTTTTCAAAACTTGCATTCATCCGGGTTCCCCCAGTTTTATCCGTTGTCCGTTCTGAGCCCAGACACACTTGCACGCGCCAACGGCATGTCCGAAATATTATTTTATAAGTGGCCGAAAAATGTTCTAGGAATGGGATGAAAGTTGGCATGCGGTGTTGTTATGTTGTCAGTAGGTTGCCTGCCAAATTTCATCGCATTCAGAGTCCGTTTGACGCCCCAATGGTTAATTATAGCGGCACTATAGCCGGCCACACGTCGGACATTTTCGGTCTCCGGAAACCGTTGCCGAGCTGCCTTCTCTTCCCTCTCATCTCAACCCAACTCCTATTCACAGTCCACCTAGGCCAGTCTACCCCTCTTTTTGCACAATGCATCAACCCCTCGCGCGTGTCCGAAACATCCCCGAACCAGACCCATTCAGTCGTCACCGATGGGTCCAGATCATCCCCAAACATCCGTAAAACATCTTCGTTTTGCTAATTGGGCCCCCTAACCTATTTATACAGGACCGTCCGATTAAGATCGGAGGGACCAAATGCCGCTATCCAAAAATCCATTTGCTTTATATATTAGACCAAACCAGAAAAACTAGGTCATTTGTCCCCTCTAGCCGCCACCTACAGCATTCTCCTCCTATCCGCCGCCGCCACACTCAATCCCACATCGGGATCCTCCCAGATCCACCTCCCTCCTCATTTTCCTCTCCTACCCAATCCCACCGTGGCCAACCACCATCGCCTCCATTTCCGTGCCTGACCAATCCCGCGGCCTCCTCCCCCTCGAGCTCGAGGCCATGCCTCCTCTACTCGATCTCCCCTGCCACCATCGACCAGAGCCTCCCAGCGCAGCTGCACTCGATCCACCTTCTGGAGCGCTCTCGAGGCCCGAGCTCCTCCAACCTCGCGACCTCGCTGCCGCACCAAGCCTCGCGCCATCGTCCTTTGTCTATGCAGCCTCCCCGCTCTCTTCATCGTCGCAGGGAGATGAGCTCCTCCCAAAGACCAGCAGGAGGTCCATGCCACCCTGCCTTTTCTCTGCTCGCCGGACCCGCTGACCCTGCTATCGCCGTCATTTTGTGCAGGTCCGGAGGACCTCAAGCAGGCATGGCCACCCGAGAGGCCCAGCCCTGAGGAAACACCGTATCGCCCTCGTCCTTGCCATCTCCGGGCATCTTCGCCGTTCCTGGTCCTCCCCACGCCTCCTGACCTGCTGGCGTCGCCAGAGCAAGTCCCACGCCGCCGCCTCTGTCTCGACTTCATCGTGCTCCTCATCTGCCCCGAGTCTCTGCCGCGACCAGCACCCGAACAGCAAGGTCGCCAGCGCGCCTAATGCCTCCTCCTCGCGCGCCCGTCGCCCTCACCTTCTCTCTTCTTCTCCTTTCCGTTCTACTTCTCTAAATATCACTCTCTCTCTCTCTCTCTCTCTCTCTCTCTCTCTCTCTTTCTGTCCTTGCCTCGAATAGGAGAACCAGTCGGCGCCACCATCATCAGAGATGGGCTCCCGCCAGTCGGATCCGACACGGCCCCGTGTTCCTTGGCCTCGTCCCCGCCTCCAGGGCGTCGCGACGCCCCACAGGAGACCACCTGCGCCGCCCGCCATGTCCCTGCTTCGCCCCTGCATCCCCTACTTCAAGCAGGAGGATGAATGCGCGCCTCAGGCGTTGACCACGACCACTCCATGCGCCTGGGCCGCCTCTCCTTCGCGTGTTGACCAAGGCCCAGTCGTGCCAGATCCGGCCTGCCTGGCTCCTCCTCACCAACTGGGCTAAAGCCCATGGTGAGCCACCCAAAGCCCAGCACCCAGCAGTTTCTGCCCATTGATGTTTTTTTCCTTCTACGAATTTAGCATTTATCCAGGTTGAACCTGTTTTGCAGAATACCCCTCATGTCCATGCATTCAATAAATAATTAACCATGCATCGGATTAAAATGTTTTATATGTGTAAAATTCTTAGAATTTTGTGTACTTTCATAATTTGCAACTTTCAACTATGTTAAAATGTTTAAAATGTTGTTTGTGTTTATTTTGCATAATGCCATGCTAAAATGCGTCAATTCATAACTTAATAACCGTAGCTCCATTTTAAATAAACTTTATATGTAAATGGGGTAGAAAAATGCATAGTTTAACAGGTGGCTTTACTTTGCATGTTTAACAACTCTAAAATATGGTTTAGGGCAGAATAGTACCAAATCAGAAATATGCACATGGGGATTTTCTGGATTTGTTGTTTGTTATATCCGGCCTCATTTAAACTTGCCTAGATAGGTAGTTTTTATATGCTTCACCTCTTGCCTTGTTTAACAACATTTAATATTATTGAGTACATAAACAGGAGAGAACTAAATAAGTCATGTGGTGTTCCATCAATATGCAACTCATTGCATATTGAGCTCCACTAAATTTGTAGTGTTGTTTGTTGCACTTTGCCATGCCATGCATACTTAAACCGGACATGCATCATACTTGGTTGTGCATCATGCCATGCTTATGTGATGGTTGTTTACTATGTTGCTTGCTTCTTTCCGGGTTGCTTCTCTCGTTAGCTTCGGTTTCGTTCCGGAGTTGTGAGGATTCATTTGACTACGTTCATTTGTCTTCTTCATGGACTCATTCTTCTTCCTTGCGGGATCTCAGGCAAGATTACCATACCCTCGAAATCACTTCTATCTTTGCTTGCCAGTTGTTCGCTCTATTGCTATGTCGCGCTACCTACCACTTGCTTATCATGCCTCCCATATTGCCATGTCAAGCCTCTAACCCACCTTTCCTAGCAAACCGTTGTTTGGCTATGTTACCGCTTTTGCTCAGCCCCTCTTATAGCATTGCTAGTTGCAGGTGAAGATGAAGTTTGTTCCATGTTGGAACATGGATATGTTGGGATATCACAATATCTCTTATTTAATTTAATGCATCTATATACTTGGTAAAGGGTGGAAGGCTCGGCCTTATGCCTGGTGTTTTGTTCCACTCTTGCCACCCTAGTTTCCGTCATATCGGTGTTATGTTCCTTGATTTTGCGTTCCTTACGTGGTTGGGTGTTATGGGAACCCCTTGACAGTTCGCTTTGAATAAAACTCCTCCAGCAAGGCCCAACCTTTGTTTTACATTTGCCTAACAACATATAACCTTCCCTTGGGTTTTCGCGAGCCCAATGGTCATCTTTATTTTAACCCCCCCGGGCTAGTGCTTCTCTAAGTGTTGGTCCGAACCAAGCCGCCTGCAGGGCCACCTCGGGGAAACTTTAGGTCTGGTTTTACTTGTAGCTTGTCTCATCCGGTGTTGCCCTGAGAACGAGATACGTGCGACTCCTATCGGGATTGTCGGCACATCGGGTGGCTTTACTGGTCTTGTTTTACCATTGTTGAAATGTCTTGTAACCGGGATTCCGAGACTGATCGGGTTTTCCCGGGAGAAGGAATATCCTTCGTTGACCATGAGAGCTTGTGATGGGCTAAGTTGGGACACCCCTGCAGGGAATAAACTTTCGAGAGCCGTGCCCGCGGTTATGTGGCAGATGGGAATTTGTTAATATCCAGTTGTAGATAACTTGACACTTAACTTAATTAAAATGAATCAACCGCGTGTGTAGCCGTGATGGTCTATTTTCGGCAGAGTCCGAGAAGAGAAGACAGTATCGTGTTATGCTTGAACATAAGTAGCTTCAGGATCACTTCTTGATCACTTATAGCTTCTCGACCATGCGTTGCTTCTCTTCTCGCTCTTATTTGCGTATGTTAGCCACCATATATGCTTAGTGCTTGCTGCAGTTCCACCTCACTAGCTTTCCTACCCATAAGCTTAAATAGTCTTGATCTCGCGAGTGTGAGATTGCTGAGTCCTCGTAACTCACAGATACTTCCAAACAGTTGCAGGTGCCGATGATGCCAGTGCAGATGGCGCGACCCAGCTCAAGTGGGTGTTCGATGAAGATCTTGATCGTTGTTTTTGTTTCATTTCCGGATGATCAGTAGTGGAGCCCAGTTGGGACGATCGGGGATCTAGCATTAGGGGTTGTCTTCCTTTTATTTTGGTTCCGTAGTCAAACCTTTGTTTGTACCTTGATTGATGTATGGATTATTTATGTATTGTGTGAAGTGGCGATTGTAAACCAACTCTTTATCCCTTTCTTATTCAGTACATGGGATGTGTGAAGATTACCCCTCTTGCGACAAGCCTACCATGCGGCTTTGCCTCTAAGTCGTGCCCCGACACGTGGGAGATATAGCCACATTGTGGGTGTTACATCAACTGCGCACGGGATGGCTCGGGTTGAACTCGAAAACAGGGACAAATTCGAGGATTTCATGGATTTTTGATGGATTTTGAGGTGGAGATGGTGGGGAAAGGTTAGATCCACTTGCAACACAACAAATTCACGGATCAAAATCAACAAAACTTCATCATACCAACAAATCACAAAAAAAATGGGGGGCTATTTTTGGTGGAAATTTTTGCATTTAGGACGAAATCAACAAAACAAGGCTAGAAAAACAAGGTGTAGGGGCTCCAAATTCGTGGTCAACCTTGCTCTGATCCAAGATGATGTAGGGTGGAACCTTAGATGGCCGATCTTTCATGATTTGGAGGTGATCCCGTGAAGAACATGAAGAACACGAAGGAAAACACGAGAGAAGCACTCAAACCAACAAGCTTCGATAACACATGCACTAGATTGTCCGGATGTGTCACAGTTGACGAGGGGGTCCGGTTGACCGAGAGCTGGTCCAGACGTCCGGGTGGTTCCAGATGATCCGGGCGTCGGTCTGGACCATCCGGCTTCGCCGGAAGGTTTGTTGGTCTCGGGTGACACTTACCCGAATCTCCCAGGCCGGGGTCCGGATCGTCCGGGCAGGGGTCGGGTCGTCCGGACGAAGGTCCGGTTCATCCGGGCAAGTGCAGACTTGGCTGACTTCTCCTCCGTCTTCACGTATGTCTTCCTTCTTCGATCCTCCTTGCTCCTTAGCTTATCCATGGCTAACTCCTTGGTACCTGAGTAGCATTATGTCTCCGTTTGAGGTAGTAGCCATGTCTCACGTGCATCGAAGTGGAATTGTGAGAGGAGAGATGTCACCTTGGTTTCAAGAGCTCTTGCACGTGCTCATGTCATGGGTCCACTAGGCACTTGGCGAGACAATGATAGGTCCATGGGGATGACCTTGGGATGCTCCGCATCAAAAACTGTTGGGCAGATTCTTCATGTTGTTGTGTGATGCGATTTAGGTTGTCAGCATCCGGAGGCCGGACATAGGTGCCCTGAGTCTTCGGGGAGGTTGTTCAGCAAGTGTTGAGTTGGGCCTTTAAGCTTGAGTGGTAAATATTTAATGACGTGGAGGTCATCTCCTCGCGCCATGTGGATGTGGAGGAGGAAATCGTCTATCCATACGGCTGGATATGTGGTTCCGTCGTATGATTTGATGTTCAATGGCTTGAAGCCTTCTGGGAATTGATCCTGCAATACCCTCTCTGTGAAGCACATGGGGTGTGTGGCGCCCCTAACTCGGGCTACGTCATGTTGGAGGTCTTCGCCCTCATAATCTGCTGTTGCTCCTGGACTCTATCATTTCATTTTAACCGATCGTAGTATCCTTCCCGGTATACTGGCAGGTCCTCTTTGGGTCTATAGATGGACCTGGTATGGCCTGCATGAGCATCTAGGTCATGGCAGAGGTCGTACTCATAAGTGGGCCGCACTTGATCCTTGCCGTGAGAGCGAGGTGGGGCGGCTGGGTGTTTGGCCTTGTCAGCTTCCCCGTCCCACCCTCTAGGGGGTGGTCCGACTGTTCGGTGTTTGTATACGTCAAGTGTGTTGGCTCTGTAGCCTCATCGTCGAACTAGGGCAATAGCCTTCGCTTGGGATAACTCCTGGTTGGATGATCGCAGTCGTACCCCTCTTCGGCAGCTAGGACTTTAGTCCATCGGTCATTGAGGGTGTCCTGTTCGGCCTTGATTTTGTGTTTTTGCTTCTTTAGGCTGCGGGCGGTGGCTAAAAGCCTCAGTGCTACCTCTTGAGCACTGTGTTGGTTTTCCCTTGAAGAGGAAAGGGTGATGCAGCAAAGTAACGTAAGTATTTCCCTCAGTTTTTGAGAACCAAGGTATCAATCCAGTAGGAGACTACACGAAAGTCCCTCGTACCTGCACAAACAAATAAGAACCTCGCAACCAATGCGATAAAGGGGTTGTCAATCCCTTCATGGTCACTTATGAGAGTGAGATCTGATAGAGATAATAATAATAAGATAAATAGTTTTGGTATTTTTATGATATAATTTGGAATATAAAGATTGCAAAATCAATAGCGCTAGAAATAGCTAGTTAACGGGGGATTAATATAATGGAGAATAGACCTGGGGGCCATATGTTTCACTAGTGGCTTCTCTCAAGATAGCATAAGTATTACGGTGGGTGAACAAATTACTGTCGAGCAATTGATAGAAGAGTGCATAATTATGAGAATATCTAGGCATGATCATGTATATAGGCATCACGTCCGCGACAAGTAGACCGAAACGATTCTGCATCTACTACTATTACTCCACACATCGACCGTTATCCAGCATGCATCTAGAGTATTAAGTTCATAAGAACAGAGTAACACATTAAGCAAGATGACAAGATGTAGAGGGATAAACTCAAGGAATATGATATAAACCCCATCTTTTTTATCCTCGATGGCAACAATACAATACGTGTCTTCCTGCCCCTGCTATCACTGGGAAGGGACACTGCAAGATTGAATGCAAAGCTAAGCACTTCTCCCATTGCAAGAAAGATCAATCTAGTAGGCCAAACCAAACATATAATTCAAAGATACTTGCAAAGATAACGAATCATACATAAAAGATTTCAGAGAAGAATCAAATATTGTTCATAGATAAACTTGATCATAAACCCACAATTCATCAGATCTCAACAAACACACCGCAAAAAGAGTTACATCGAATAGATCTCCAAGAAGATCGAGGAGAACTTTGTATTGAGATCCAAAGAGAGAGAAGAAGCCATCTAGCTAATAACTATGGACCCGAATGTCTGAAGTAAACTACTCACACATCATTGGAGAGGCTATGGTGTTGATGTAGAAGCCCTCCGCGATTGATTCCCCATCCAGTGGAGCTCCAGAAAAGGCTCCAAGATGGGATCTCTTGGGTATAGAAGGTTGCGGCGGTGGAAATAGGGTTTCGTGGTGCTCCTGGATGTTTTCAGGGTATATGGATATATATAGGAGGAAGAAGTAGGTCGGTGGAGCTACGAGGGGCCCACGAGGGTGGGAGCGCGCCTCCCTGCCTCGTGGCCTCCTCATTGATTTCTTGACTTCCACTCCAAGTCCCCTGGATCACGTTTGTTCCAAAAATAACTCTCCCGAAGGTTTCATTCCGTTTGGATTCCGTCCGATATTCCTTTTCTGCGAAACACTGAAAAGGAAAAAAAAGCAATTTGCACTGGGCCTTGGGTTAGTAGGTTAGTCCCAAAAATAATATAAAAGTGTATAATTAAGCCCAAAAACATCCAAAACAGATAATATAATAGCATGGAACAATCAAAAATTATAGATACGTTGGAGACATATGAAGCATCCCCAAGCTTAATTCCTGCTCGTCCTCGAGTAGGTAAATGATAAAAACAGAATTTTTGATGTGGAATGCTACCTAGCATAATTCTCAATGTAATTTTCTTTATTGTGGCATGAATGTTCAGATCCGAAAGATTCAATACAAAAGTTTAATATTGACATAAAAAAAATAATATTTCAAGCATACTAACTAAGCAATCATGTCTTCTAAAAATAACATGGCCTAAGAAAGTTATCCCTACAAAATCATATAGTCTGGCTATGCTCTATCTTCACCACACAAAATATTTAAATCATGCACAACCCCGATGACAAGCCAAGAAATTGTTTCATACTTTTGATGTTCCCAAACTTTTTCAATCTTCATGCAATACATGAGTGTGAGCCATGGACATAGCACTATATGTGGAATAGAATGGTGGTTGTGGAGAAGACAAAAAGGAGAAGATAGTCTCACATCAACTAGGCATATCAACGGGCTATGGAGATGCCCATCAATAGATATCAATGTGAGTGAGTAAGGATTGCCATGCCACTGATGCACTAGAGCTATAAGTGTATGAAAGCTCAAAAAGAAACTAAGTGGGTATGCATCCAACTCGCTTGCTCACAAAGACCTAGGGCATTTTGAGGAAGCCCATCATTGGAATATACAAGGCAAGTTTTATAATGCAAAATTCCCACTAGTATATGAAAGTGACAACATAGGAGACTCTCTATCATGAAGATCATGGTGCTACTTTGAAGCACAAGTGTGGAAAAAGGATAGTAACATTGTCCCTTCTCTGTTTTTCTCTCATTTTTTGGGGCCTTCTTTTTTTTTTTATGGCCTATTTTCTTTCTTTTCTTTTCGTCCAGAGTCTCATCCCGACTTGTGGGGGAATCATAGTCTCCATCATCCTTTCCTCACTTGGGACAATGCTCTAATAATGATGATCATCACACTTTTATTTACTTACAACTCAAAAATTACAACTTAATTATTAGAACAAAATATGAATCTATGTGAATGCCTCCGGCGGTGTACCGGGATGTGCAATGACTCATGAGTGACATGTATGAAAGAATTATGAATGGTGGCTTTGCCACAAATACGATGTCAACTACATGATCATGCAAAGCAATATGACAATGATGAAGCGTGTCATAATAAACGGAACGGTGTTAAGTTGCGTGGAAATATATCTCAGAATGGCTATGGAAATGCCATAATAGGTAGGTATGGTGGCTGTTTTGAGGAAGGTATACAGTGGGTTTATGGTACCGGCGAAAGTTGCGTGGTACTAGAGATGCTAGCAATGGTGGAAGGGTGAGAGTGCGTATAATCCATGGACTCAACATTAGTCATAAAGAACTCATATACTTATTGCAAAAATCTATTAGTTATCGAAACAAAGTACTATGCACATGCTCCTAGTGGGGTAGATTGGTAGAAAAAGACCATCGCTCGTCCCCGACCGCCACTCATAAGGAAGACAATCACTAAATAAATCATGCTCCAACTTCATCACATAACGGTTCACCATACGTGCATGCTACGGGAATTACAAACTTTAGAACAAGTATTTCCCAAATTCAAAACTACTCAACTAGCATGACTCTAATATTACCATCTTCATATCTCAAAACAATCATCAAGTATCAAACTTCTCATAGTATTCAATGCACTTTTATGATAGTTTTTATTATACCCATCTTGGATGCCTATGATATTAGGACTAATTTCATAACCAAAGAAAATTACCATGTTGTTCTAAAGGACTCTCAAAATAATATAAGTGAAGCATGAGAGATCAATAATTTCTATAAAATAAAACCACCATCATGCTCTAAAAGATATACGTGAAGCACTAGAGAAAAATTATCTAGCTCAAAAGATATAATTGAAGCACATAGAGTATTCTAATAAATTCCAATTCATGTGTGTCTCTCCCAAAAGGTTTGTACAGCAAGGATGATTGTGGCCAACTAAAAATCAAAGACTCAAATCATACAAAAGATCCAAGCAAAACACATATCATGTGGTGAATAAAAATATAGCCTCAAGTAAAGTTACCGATAGAAGAAGACGAAAGAGGGGATGCCTTCCGGGGCATCCCCAAGCTTAGGCTTTTGGTTGTCCTTGAATTTTACCTTGGGGTGCCTTGTGTCGTGGTTCTAAGTGTGGAAGTAGAATGGGGGGGTAGGTATGTAGAGGCAAGATCTTAGCTATGGAGGAGCCTGTACACGCAAGTTTTACCAGTTCAGGCCCTTCTCGGAGGAAGTAACAGCCCTACGTCTCGGAGCCCGGAGGCGGTTGACTGGATATATGTGTGTGAGTTACAGGGGGTGCGAACCCTTGTCTTGGAGGAGGAGGGTGGCTTATATATAGTGCGCCAGGACCCCAGCTCCCCTCCGTTACGCAGGGTTCAATGTTCATAAAGAAGGAGCGTTACTGGTAACGTTCGAAGTAAAGTGCTATAAATGACTATTAAAGCTATGAATTAATCCCGACCGTTGCAGAGTGAGTGGCTCTCCATCTTCTAGTAGTCGAGTGGTTGTTCACATGATCGAGTGTCTTCAAGACTGTCGAGTGGAACATGGCTTTATGGTCGAGTGGACGATGATATTTCTTCGACTGCTTCTAGTTCTTTTAGAGATGTCCTTGGGGAGGGTATCTTGGACAGATCCATGACCCTACCCTAGGTACATAGCTTCATAATTAGCCCCCGAATGAATTAGGTTTTGGGTGAGGAAGGAGTTGAGAACACTTCCGATTCATTCTTCGTGCTATGATTATATCTTGCTACGGATCAATGAACTGAGGGGATAACATCAACTTCTTTTTCAGTCGCCTTGGTCCATTCTTTGTTTTTGTCGAATGAACTTTCACGGTAGAGTTCCGAATGATGATGTGGAGGATGTTTTCAGTCTGACAAGTTGCTCGGCTCTCCGCGGATTTCGCAGGACTCGAATTGCAGGAAGCGCGCCAGACGGGCGAGGCCGTGGTAATCGGGACGGATTAGGTAGGTCGCCTCGATCTCCGCACCACCTTTTTCGCCACGTATCGCGCGCGCGACTGTTGCGGGATTTGCTTAGATCGTCTGGGCCTACCAGTCAGTCACTCGGGGAATGACCTTATAAAAGGCACCGGACGGGGCCTATGAACAGCGCGCTCCCATTCTCTTTCTTCTTCCTCAGGCTTCTCCGCCGTGCTCGCTTCCGCTCTCGGCACCATAACCTCGCTCGGACTTGATCCGCCGCCATGGGAAAAGAGAAGACGGTGGCGCTGGAGCGCGCGAAGAAGGCGACCGCGAAGGCAAAGGGTAAGAGGACCGGCCGGGGCAGATCTTCGTCAAGATCCGGCCTGCCGCCGGGCTGGATCCAGGGCGACTGGATCCGTTCGACAATCATCCAGGACGACCTTGACGATTTGGTGGAGGGGGGACTGATCCCCCACAAATCGGTGCGGCTCCCGGGGAATGAGACCGAGCCACAGCCGCGGGAGGGTGAATGCGTTCTCCTCGCCACTCACGTCGACCGCGGGTTTTCTCTGCCTCCTCATCCTTTCTTCCGTGGCTTTTTGAACTTCTTCGGGGCTCAACTCCACCACTTCACTCCAAATAGCATAGTTTATCTGGCTGCTTTTGTGTCAATGTGTGAAAATTTCTTGGGTTGTCGACCACATTGGGGTCTCTTCAAACACATCTTCAGCTGTCGCTCCCATTCGGTCAAGAAGGCTAACTCGAGTGATGAGAGAACGCACGTGATCCAGATGTGCGGGAGCCTTGGGATCCAAATGAGGAACAAGAGCACCTTCCCAGCGATGATCCTTCCCGACTCGGTCCGGTGCTGGCAATGGACTTGGTTTTATTGTAAGGACCAGCCGACCCCGGGTTAGTCGACTGGACTTCCTCCCTTTTCCCTGGCTCGAGTGGAGAAGCCTTCCTCCTTGAGGGTGGTCCCAGAAGAGAAGGCGCAGGTCAAGGTGTTGGTCGAGCGGGTCGTCCAACTTGTCCGAGACGGGGTGACTGGGATGGACCTGCTGGAGGTCTTTCTTAGTCGACGCATCCAACCGCTTCAGGCCCGTGACCATCCGATGTGGATGTACTCGGGACTCGAGGAGTCCACTCGGATCCACCCGGAGGATGTCAGTGAAGACACCTTGGAGAAGTGGCTGAGGAGAATCACTAGCAAGAAAGACAATCCCCGGGGGTCTAGGAGGGTGATTCCATTCGACCACTCGCGCCAGCCGGAACAGATATGATTATGTTTTGCCAAGTATCTTCTCCATTCACTGCGTGACACCTTGTTGATGGTCGACTGTATTTCTTTTGCTCGTTGTCCTTTCAGGCTCCCATTGATATGTACTCGATGCCTAATGGGGTGCAGGGGCAAGACGTCAAGGAAGGAGCGAGCGGGGGGTGAGCGGCGAGTGGCACTCGGATGCAGAGGAGGATGAGGAGAGAGATGACTCGAGTGATGATGAAGAGGTCGACACACCTCCTCGCAGAGAGAGGAGATCCAAGCATGCTCACGACCCGGCGAGCACCCCGGATCTGGCGACCGCACGGACTAGGCAGTCTTCGAAGCGCCCTCGGACGTCTTCCCTAGCGCCGATTGAGAAGGCTCCGAAGCAGCCCAAGGTTGTGCCGCCTCCTGTGCCAAAAGCACCGAAAGCCACCTCCTCCAAACTGCCAAAGGCTTTGCCCAGGATCAAAGTGACCGTCCCTACCATCTCCGGGTAATCATCTAACTTGTTCTTTTCGTCGACTCGAGCAACAGAACATAATCGAGTGAGTGCGGACATTTGCGGTGCTGCTACATTAGGAACCTCTTCTTACCAGTACCGAGATGAGGAGATGGAAGATGCGATTACCTCCAACCCAAGTAAAAACTCTTATGATCTTGTTCTTGACTACTCGGTCGATTGAATTCTAGCGGTTCACTTTGGGGTTGACTGATCTTCTCTGCAACTCCACCCAACGTCATCAATCTCCCAGATGACAATGAAGATGTGGCTCCTAGGCCCAGAAAGAATAAAAAGGTGGCGACTGGTAAGGTGTCTCAGCAGGGACCAACGACAACACCAACCGTCCATCAATCTGAAGACGTGGGCGGGGCCTCTGTAACCTTCGTTGAACCCTTGTCGAGTGAGCGCCCCACATCGTCGATTGTACCGGTGATTCCTTCAGTCGTCCCATCTCACGCCTCGGAGGTCCAAGCTCCTGCACCTGGGTCGTCTGCCCTCTTCTTCACCAGCTACCCTGTCCCGGAAAACCAGTCGGATGCGGCTGCGGAAGCCATCCGTCAGGCTAACGTGATGATGGAGCGGATGAAGATGATGCACGAGAATAGCCAGGCTGCTTACGATGCCAGCGCTGCTCTCCGGGCCAATGTCCAGGTAAGTAAACTTTCAACTGACCTTGTTCTATCAGGATATGCTACCCGAAAAAAATTCTTCCATACAATCTCCTGTTGTCTGCATCGAATCTTGTTAGGGATCATTACAAAAATTAAAAAATTTCTACGCATCACCAAGATCAATCTATGGAGAGACTAGAAACGAGACAAAGGGGAGTGCATCTTCATACCCTTGAAGATCGCGATGCGGAAGCATTACAAGAACGCGAATGAAGGAGTCGTACTCGTAGCGATTCAGCTCGTGGTTGATTCCGATCTAAGTGCCGAACAACGGCGCCTCCACATTCAACACACATACAACCCGGGGATGTCTCCTCCTTCTTGATCCAGCAAGGGGAGAGGAGAAGGTGAGGGAGAGCTCCGGCAGCACGACGGCATGGTGGTGGAGCTTGCAGTTCTCCGGCAGGGCTTCGCCAAGCACTACGGAGGAGGAGGAGGTGTTGGGGAGGGACAGGGCTGCGCCTGGGGAAGGGGTGCGGCTCCCATGCACCTCCCCACTATATATAGGGGTGGAGGGGGCTGGTTTCTTGCACTCTAAGTCCATTAGGGCGTTGGAAAAGGTGGGGAAAAGAAATCCCATCATTTCCCCCCACCGATTGTTATCCCCCCTTTTTAGGGATCTTGATCTTATCCCTTCGGGATATGATCTTATTCCTTCTAAGGGGGAACTTGGTGCGCCTTGACCAGGGGTGTGGGGCCTTTCCCCCACTACCCACGTTCATGTGGGTCCCCCATGCAGGTGGGCCCTACTCCGGAACCTTCTAGAACCTTCCCGGTACAATACCGAAAAATCCCGAACATTTTTCGGTGGCCAAAATAGGACTTCCCATATATAAATCTTTACCTCTGGACCATTCCGGAACTCCTCGTGACGTCCGGGATCTCATCCGGGACTCTGAACAACATTCTGTAACTGCACACTAATTTCCATGACAACTCTAGCGTCACCGAACCTTAAGTGTGTAGACCCTACGGGTTCGGGAATCATGCAGACATGACTGAGACAGCTCTCTGGCCAATAACCAACAGCGGGATCTGGATACCCATGTTGGCTCCCACATGTTCCACGATGATCTCATCGGATGAACCACGATGTCGGGGAATCAATCAATCATGTATACAATTCCCTTTGTCAATCGGTATGTTACTTGCCCGAGATTCGATCGTCAGTATCCCAATACCTCGTTCAATCTCGTTACCGACAAGTCACTTTTACTCGTTCTGTAACACTATCATCCCGTGATCAACTCTTTGGTCACATTGAGCTCATTATGATGATGTCCTACCGAGTGGGCCCAAAGATACCTCTCCGTCACACGGAGTGACAAATCCCAGTCTCGATTCATGCCAACCCAACAGACACTTTCGGAGATACCTGTAGTGTACCTTTATAGCCACCCAGTTATGTTGTGACGTTTGGCACACCCAAAGCATTCCTACAGTATCCGGGAGTTGCACAATCACATGGTCTAAGGAAATGATACTTGACATTAGAAAAGCTTTAGCAGACGAACTACACGATCTTGTGCTATGCTCAGGATTGGGTCTTGTCCATCACATCATTCTCCTAATGATGTGATCCCGTTATCAACGACATCCAATGTCCATGGTCAGGAAACCGTAACCATCTATTAATCAACGAGCTAGTCAACTAGAGGCTCACTAGGGACATGTTGTGGTCTATGTATTCACACATGTATTACGATTTCCGGATAACACAATTATAGCATGAACATTAGACAATTATCATGAACAAGGAAATACAATAATAACCATTTTATTATTGCCTCTAGGGCATATTTCCAACAGTCTCCCACTTGCACTAGAGTCAATAATCTAGTTCACATCACAATGTGATTGTAATGAATCCAACACCCATGGGGTTTGATCATATCTCGCTTGTGAGAGAGGTTATTAGTTAACGGGTCTGAACCTTTCAGATCCGTGTGTGCTTTACAAATCTCTATGTCATCTTGTAGATGCAGCTACCATGCGCTACTTGGAGCTATTCCAAATAACTGCTCTACTATACGAATCCGGTTTACTACTCAGAGTCATCCAGATTAGTGTCAAAGTTTGTATCGACGTAACCCTTTATGACGAACTCTTTTACCACCTCCATAATCGAGAAAATTCTTTAGTCCACTAGTTACTAAGGATAAGTTTGACCGATGTCATGTGATCCATTCCTGGATCACTCTTGTACCCCTTGATTGACTCATGGCAAGGCACACTTCAGGTGCGGTACATAACATAGCATACTATAGAGCCTACGTCTAAAGTATAGGGGACGACCTTCGTACTTTCTCTTTCTTCTGCTATGGTCAGATCTTGAGTCTCACTCAATGCTCACACCTTATAACACAGCCAAGAACTCCTTCTTTGCTGATCTATTTGAACTCCTTCAAAATCTTGCCACGATATGTATTCATTTGAAAGTACTATTAAGCGTTTTTGATCTATCCTTATAGATCTTTATGCTCCATGTTCAAGTAGCTTAATCCAGGTTTTCCATTGAAAAACACTTTTCAAATAACCCTATATACTTTCCAGAAATTCTACATCATTTCTGATCAACAATATGTCAACAACATATACTCATCAGAAATTCTATAGTGCTCCCATTCACTTGTTTGGAAATACAAGTTTCTCATAAACTTTGTATAAACCCAAAATCTTTGATCATCTCATCAAAGTGCATATTCCAACTCCGAGATGCTTACTCCAGTCCTTAGAAGGATTGTTGGAGCTTTGCATACTTGTTAGCATCTTTTAGGATTGACAAAACCCTTTTGGTTGTATCACATACAACCTTTCCTCAATAAAATTGTCAAGGAAACAATGTTTTGACATCCTATCTGCAAGATTTCATAAATAATGCAGTAACTGCTAATACAATTCAAACAGACTCTTAGGAGGCAACTCTTTGAACTTGTCGGAAAACATCTTAACGACAAGTCGAGCTTTCTTAATGGTGATACTTACCATCATTGTCCGTCTTCCTTTTAAAATCCATCTGTACCCAATAGCCTTATGACCATCAAGTAGTTCTTCCAAAGTCTATACTTTGTTTTCACACATGGATCCTCTCGGATTTTATGGCCTCGAGCCATTTGTCGGAATCCGGGCCCACCATTGTTTCTCCATAGCTCGTAGGTTCATTGTTGTCTAGCAACATGACCTCCAAGACAGGATTACATACCACTCTTAAATAGTACGCATCCTTGTCGGCCTACGAGGTTTGATAGTGACTTGATCTGAAGTTTCATGATCACTATCATCAGCTTCCACTTCAATTGGTGTAGGCGCTACAGGAACAACTTCCCGTGCCCTGCTACACACTGGTTGAAGTGATGGTTCAATAACCACATCAAGTCTCCACCATCCTCCCGCCCAATTCTTTCGAGAGAAACTTTTCCTCGAGAAAGGACCCGTTTCTAGAAACAATCACTTTTGCTTTCGGATCCGAAATAGGAGGTATACCCAACTGTTTTGGGTGTCCTATGAAGATGCATTTATCCGCTTTGGGTTCGAGCTTATCAGGCTAAACCCTTTTCACATAAGTGCCACAGCCCCAAACTTTTAAGAAATGAAAGTTTAGGTTTCTCTAAACCATAGTTCATACGGTGTCATCTCAACAGAATTACGTGGTGCCCTATTTAAAGTGAATGCGGTTGTCTCTAATGCCTAACCCATAAACGATAGTGGTAATTCGATAAGAGACATCATGGTTTGCACCACATCCAATAGGGTGCAGCTATGATGTTCGGACACACCATCACACTATGGTGTTCTAGGCGGCATTAGTTGTGAAACAATGTCCACAATGTCTTAGTTGTGTACCAAACACGTAACTCAGATATTCATCTCTATGATCATATCATAGACATTTTATCCTCTTGTCACGACGATTTTCAGCTTCACTCTGAAATTACTTGAACTTCTCAATAATTCAGACTTGTGTTTCATCAAGTAAATATACTTAGAATCTACTCAAATCATCTGTGAAGTAAGACCATAACGATATTCACTGCGTGCCTCAGCACTCATTGGATTGCACACATCAAATGTATTACTTCCAACAAGTTGCTCTCTTGTTTCATCTCACTGAAAACAAGGCCTTTCAGTCATCTTGCCCATGTGGTATGATTTGCATGTCTCAAGTGATTGAAAATCAAGTGAGTCCAAATGATCCATCTGCATGGAGTTTCTTCATGCGTATAAACCAATAGACATGGTTCGCATGTCTCAAACTTTTCAAAAAACGAGTGAGTCCAAAGATCCATCAACATGGAGCTTCTTCATGCGTTTTATACCAATATGACTCAAATGGCAGTGCCACAAGTATGTGGTACTATCATTACTATCTTATATTTTTTGGCATGAACATGTGTATCACTACGATCGAGATTCAATGAACCATTCATTTTAGGTGCAAGACCATTGAAGGTATTATTCAAATAAACAAAGTAACCATTATTCTCCTTAAATGAATAACCGTATTGCGATAAACATAATCCAATCATGTCTATGCTCAACGCAAACACCAAATAACAATTATTTAGGTTTAACACCAATCTTGATGGTAGAGGGAGCATGTGATGCTTGATCACATCAACCTTGGAAACACTTCCAACACATATCGTCATCTCACCTTCACCTAGTCTCCGTTTATTCCATAGCTTTTTATTTCGAGTTACTACCACTTAGCAATTGAACCGGTATTTAATACACTGGTGCTACTAGGAGTACTAATAAAGTACACATTATAATGTATATCCAATATACTTCGATCGGCCTTGCCAACCCTCTCATCTACCAAGCATCTAGGTTAGTTCTGCTTCAGTGACCGTTCCCCTCATTTCAGAAGCACTTAGTCTCGGGTTTGGGTTCAACCTTGGGTTTCTTCACTAGAGCAGCAACTGATTTGCCGTTTCATGAAGTATCCCTTTCTTGCCCTTGCCCTTCTTGAAACTAGTGGTTTTACTAACCATCAACAATTGATGCTCCTATTTGATTTCTACTTTTGCGGTGTCGCGAATAGCTCAAGGATCATCATATCTATCCCTGACATGTTATAGTTCATCATGAAGCACTAGTAGCTTGGTGGCAGTGACTTTGGAGAACCATCACTATCTCATCTGGAAGATTAACTCCCACTCGATTCAAGCGATTGTAGTACTCATACAATCTGAGCACATGCTCAATGATTGAACTTTTCTCCTTAGTTTGAAGGCTTAAGAAACTTGTCAGAGGTCTCATACCTCTTGACGTGGGCACTAGCCTGAAATCCCAATTTCAGTCCTTGGAACATCTCATATGTTCTGCGATGTTTCAAAAACGTCTTTGGTGCCTCAATTCTAAACCATTTAGCATTACGCACTGAACTATCATGTAGTCATCAAACGTGCATGTCAGATGTTCGCAACATCCAAAACCGACGCTCGAGGTTCAGCACACTGAGCGGTGCATTAAGGACATAATCCTTCTGCGCAGCAATGAGGACAATCCTCAGTTTACGGACCCAGTCCGCATAATTTCTACTGTCAACTCTCAACTAAATTTTCTCTAGGAACATATCTAAAACAATAGAACCAAAGTGTGAGCTACGACATAATTTGCAAAGACCTTTTGACTATGTCCATGATAATTAAGTTCATCTAATCAAATTATTTAATGAACTCCCACTCAGATAGAGATCCCTCTAGTCATCTAAGTGATACATGATCCGAGTCAACTAGGCCGTGTCCGATCATCATGTGAGACAGACTAGTCATCATCGGTGAACATCTTCATGTTGATCGTATACACTATATGACTCATGTTTGACCTTTCAGTCTCTTGTGTTCCGAGGCCATGTTTGTACATGCTAGGCTCGTCAAGTCAACCTAAGTGTTTTGCATGTGTAAATCTGGCTTACATCCGTTGTATGCGAACGTTAGAATCTATCACACCCGATCATCACGTGGTGCTTCGAAACAATGAACTTTCGCAATGGTGCGCAGTTAGGGGGAACACTTTCTTGAAATTTTATGACGGATCATCTTATTTATGCTACCGTCATTCTAAGCAAATAAGATGTAAACATGAAAAACATCACATGAAAATCATAGAGTGACATGATATGGCCAATATCATCTCGCGCCTTTGGTCTTCATCTTTGAGGCGCGGCATGATCACCTTCATCACCGGCATGACACCATGATCTCCATCATCGTGTCTTCATGAAGTTGTCTCGCCAACTATTACTGCTACTACTATGGCTAACGGTTAGCAATAAAGTAAAGTAATTACATGGTGTTTTCATTGACACGCGGGTCATATAACAAATTAAGACAACTCCTATGGCTCCTGCCAGTTGTCATACTCATCGACATGCAAGTTGTGATTCCTATTACAAGAACATGATCAATCTCATACATCACATATATCATTCATCACATCCTTTTGGCCATATCACATCACATGGCATATGCTGCAAGAACAAGTTAGACGTCCTCTAATTGTTGTTGCAAGTTTTTATGTGGTTGCTATAGGTTTCTAGCAAGAACGTTTCTTACCTACGCCAAAACCACAACATGATATGCCAATTTCTATTTACCCTTCATAAGGACCCTTTTCATAAAATCCGATCCGACTAAAGTGGGAGAGACAGACACCCGCTAGCCACCTTATGCAACTAGTGCATGTTAGTCGGTGGAACCTGTCTCACATAAGCGTACGTGTAAGGTCGGTCCGGGCCGCTTCATCCCACGATGCCGTCGAATCAAGATAATACTAGTAACATCAAGTAAATTGACAAAATCGACGCCCACAACAACTTGTGTTCTACTCGTGCAGAGAAACTATGCATAGACCTAACTCATGATGCCACTGTTGGGGATCGTTGCAGAAATTAAAAAATTTAAACGCATCACCAAGATCAATCTATGGAGAGACTAGCAACGAGAAAGAGGGGAGTGCATCTTCATACCCTTGAAGATCGCGATGCGGAAGCATTACAAGAACGCGGATGAAGGAGTCGTACTCGTAGCGATTCAGATCGCAGTTGATTCCGATCTAAGCGCCGAACAATGGCGCCTCCGCGTTCAACACACATACAGCTCGGGGATGTCTCCTCCTTGTTTTTTTGATAAAAACAGTGGGGAAGACCCCCACTGTGATTCTCATTTTCATTTATAAGAGGGGAACAGTTACACATGGATTTACATGATGGATATAGTACAGGATAATAAGATGTCTACAAATGATCTAGCCAGCTTTGCATGCCCTCTTTCAATCCAGGTTTTGCCTTCTTTATAATCATGCTGAAGTGCTCCTTGAAACTGGCAATGCAATATGCCATATTCTTGACCATGTGATCAAAAATAATGCTATTTCTGTGTTTCCAGAGACTCCAGCATCCAGCAATCAAACATTATTTAAAGCAGCCATGGGTATCTTGCTCCCTTCCCTCCAAGAGCATTTCCATAAGGTTATGATCAGTGTTCCATTGGTAACCAATGTTCATCCAGAAGATTTGGCTGAAATCACAGCTAAAAAAGAGGTGCATTAGGTGTTCATTATGTTCATCATCACATAATTCACACTTACTAGTCTCAATGTAGAAATTCTTCCTGTTGAATAGGTCTCTAGTGTTTAATTTGTCTTGTAACAGAAGCCAGAAGAAGAATTTTTGCTTGGGTAAAGAGCATGATTTCCATATCCATTGATAAGGTTTAGGAGCATCAACAGGATTTCCCATTAGTTCAAGGTATATTCTCTTATTAGAGTACTTTGTGTCACCCCAATAGAATTTCCAAGAATCTGATAGCTGCTGGTTCTCTCTATTGTTGATCGGCTCTCTAAGATTGATACTTTGTTGTACTGCAATAGAAGACATAGGCAAGTGGAACAATTCATAAAATTCACTAACCTCCATGTTGCTGACAAATGCAAGAGTTGTGTCAGTCTTCTTTGCATAAGAAAATAGTTGAGGCATTGACTGTGATATTGTATGAGAACACCATTTATCTGACCATAGCTTAATTGTATCACCATTCTCAGGATAGCATATCGTCATATTGCTCCACCAAAAAGATCCCACCATGGTAGGGAAACTAGGTACCTCATCATTGCAATAGTAATTGTTCCATATAAGGTTAACCAAGGGAATATCATGCTTGTTGAAGAATTTGTAAAGAAATTTAGTAAGCAGAGTTTTGTTTTGTGTTCCTAGATCTAACACACCCAGGCCCCCTACTTTTTTGGCAAGAAAACATTATCCCATTTAACAAAACAGTTTCCTTTTTTGTTGATATCCTTACCATACCAAAGAAAATTCCTGCCAGACTTTTCAAAGTGGTCCAATGTGGAGAAAGGTACTCTGATACAACACATAGCAAAAATTGGCAGAGCAGCAACTATGGATTTGAGATGAACAAGTCTCCCAGAGTATGAAATTAAGGAAGCAATGCCAGAAAGTCTATGGTCAAGTCTTGATACCATGGGCATCAAATCTGCTACTTTAGGTCTTGTAGATCCCATTGGTAGACCAAGATATGTGAAAGGCATGGCTTCTTTTTTATAGTTGGAGGTATTTGCCAGCTCCTGAGCTTTATCATCAGACATATTAATTGGTACCATGGAAGATTTACTATAGTTTACAAAAAGCCCAGTGAATTTTGAGAAATTGTCAAGTATCTCAATGAAACTTCTAATTTGTACCTCATCAGCCGGCGGGATAACCAGGATGTCATCAGCATATTGTATGAAGGGGTAGCATTCAGTAAAATTAGTCTCAATGGGTAGAGATAATGTTCCATTTCTCCAAGCATCATTAACCATGATTTGCAATAATTCTCCAACCATAACATATAGAAGAGGGGAAAAGGGATCTCCTTGCCTAACACCACACTTACATTGTATGCTTCATCATGAATAAGATAGCCTTATAGTTCACTTTATCAAAAGCCTTAACAAAGTCAATCTTAAAAATAACAATTTCTTTCTTGGACTTGTGGCACATATGTATGTATTCAAAACTCCATGCAAGGAAATCCTGAATATTCCTTGTCTTAATAAACCCATATTGATTCTTACTAATTCTAGATATAATAATCTGCTGCACTCTATTAGCAAGGAGTTTAGTAAGTATTTTGATAGGCATACTTACAAGGGATATGGGCCTATAATCATCAGGAGTTTCAGGATTGTCATTCTTAGGTATCAAAGTTATGTAGGCAGTGTTAACAGGAGCTAGGGAAACAATTTCATTGTAGAAATCGTTGATGAATTTGTAGAAGTACTGCTTGATTATGTGCCAACATTACTTCATAAACAGGCCATTAAAACAATCAGGTCCAGGAGATTTGTCATTGAGCATTTTATTGATGATATCATCAATTTCATCATTAGTGAAGGGCCTGTCTAGATCATAAAGATCCTCCTCCATAGCAAGATGGGATATGTCAAAGTTTTGAGTGCAGATTGTTTTAGTACCAATCCTATTTTTAAAAGAATCCCATAGTATAGCAGCTTTATGATCATGATCAAATACTTGTTGTCCATCCATAGTCATAAGATATGTGATGTAGTTGTGCCTAAATACATAAGTAGCAATTGCATGAAAGAATTTAGTGTTTTCATCAGCAAGGTTTGCCCATATGATGTTTGCCCTGATTCTCCAGTAAATTCTCTTAGCCTCCAGCAACTTGTTTGTATGTTTAATGAGCAATTTCCTGAAATTCTTTTCCACCCTAGCTAGTGGTCTTTGATCCTCAATGCCATCAATTAATTTCACATAGAAACAACAATTATCAATGATTTTGTTCAGTTGGGAGTATTGCTTGCTCCATGATTTCAAACCTCTTCTGATTGCTTTAAACTTGGAATTTAAATTTTTAGTAGAATCAGAGAAATGAGTGGAATTCAACCAATGTTTCTCCACAGTTTCAATAAAACCACTGAATTCAGTCCAATACTCTTCAAATCTGAATATCTGGCTTCTGGGAATATTGTTGTCAATCTGAATTTTGATAGGTACATGGTCATAAGAAATTTTAGCTAATGGAATAGCCATAGTAGATGGATGGGCAGTAGTGCAGTGGGAGCTAGTAAAATCCAGTCTAACTTTTACAATAGAGGTTGATCTTGTCTATTGCTCCATGTGAAGGCTCTAACTTTGAGTGGGATTTCAACTAGATCCAGGTTGACAATGATATTATTAAAAGTCATCATACTAGCAGGATCACCACCTGGTTTGTTTCTATTGTCAGGACTTCTTATAAAATTAAAATCACCCAGAATCATCCATAACTTAGACTGGTTCATATTCAGACCCATAAGCCAATCAGTAAATTCCTGTTTACCTTCAGAGCTGTTAGGTCCATAAACATTAGTGAGATACCAGCAGGTATTATCCAGATTAGATGTAAACTCAATGGTGATCTGATAGTAGTTTTGGGATATCACTTTGCCCTTCATTAAGTTGCCATTCCAAATGGTAATCAAACCTCCAGAGTTGCTAATAGAAGGTGAAAAACAAATTGGTTGAACCTCTTGGGGCAAAAATTCTTGATATAAGCATTGTCAAAAGTATCTCTCTTGGTTTCTTGAAAAGTCATAATATAGCAAGCACTTTCATCAATTTTCTTTCTAATGTCATTCCACCTAGTTGTGGAGTTTATACCTCTAACATTCCAATTAAGGATATTCCAACTTCTATTCATGGCAAATTTATAGGTAGTAATATTGTGACATATTATGAATAGCATAATATGTACTCCTAGAGGATCTGTGAATCTTGCTATTGCAGCAAGTGTCAGAGGTATAAGAAGTATCACTGTATAATACTTGTTGGAACATTGACAGATAGGAGATAACCAGGCTGAACAGGCATATATAACAGCATAAGCATCTGACAGGCAGTCTCCAATAACATAGGTAGCACAAGTTATAATTATTACACACCAAACTGATAGATGATGCGCGCAGGCATCCAAATGACATGGTAGAGCAAGCAAAAAGCATGGAAATCATAACAAGATGGCAGTTAGGGGAGCCACCAAAGCCCACATCATAGTAGGGGATCCTAATCATCAGAGTTGTCATAGTGCAGAGCACTAGGAGACACATCCTGAGGTGCCATCTTACATGGACCTGTGCCAATAGCCTGCAGGGTCTTCATAGGAAATTCAGGAGGTGGAGGTGCCTGCTTATTAATAATCACATCATCAAACTGAGGTCCCAGGTTAACAGATATATCTTTCTTCAGTTTCTTAGGGCCCTGTTTGGTACTGTGATCAGTCTTAACATATTTATTGATGGCAATATCTGCAGCAGCCTGGTCTTTGAAGCCCCTGGTGAGCTTGGCAATCATGTTGCTCCTCCTGCAGAAAGAGTCATCAATGATCTTCTTCTTTTTCTGCCTGTTAGAAGGTTTCTGAACTTCAGTAAATTCCTGGCATGTGATCTCCTCAATGCCGACAGAGCTGGCATTCTTAGGTGGCTCATTCTGGATGGTTTGAATCTGCAGATAACATCTTTTGTTGTTACCATTTGTGCCCACAACATCAACCACATTGCAGGAAGCATTGACAATCTGGCTGCCACCAAGTTTGGGGATGATGTCCTGAGCATTTGTCACCAGGTTACCAATAAGTTCCTGAAGTACATTGATGTGCTCAGTAGCACCCTCAACAACAATGTTGCTTGTCTGCATAGACTGGGAACTGCTAGAGGATGGTATGTCATTGTAGTTCATCCTGCAGTTCTTGGGGATAAACACAGGGCTTGGAACTTTCTGAGAGCTGGGCTGTGAAGATATAGGATTAATTGGGATGTAATCAGGCCCAAGTGTCTCATGAGGTTCAACATAGAGAGTACTGGAGTGTATCTGGAGAGGTGCCCTTACTTCCTCCAAAACAGGTGCCTCAACATGATCAGCAGTAATAGGTTCAGTAACAGCAGCCAGGTGATCAGCAGCATGGTTCACATTATCATTATGGACAACATGAACATCCTCATAAGGTGCACCAAGGTTCTCATTATGAGGATTTATAACAACCTAATCCATAGGTATATTCCCTAAAACCTCATCATGCCAGAAACCTCCATGAACATGAGGAAGGGGGTGAGGATTTCCACCATCAGGTGGCAATGGATCCTCATCACCCCCTTGCTGACCAATCAGTTCCCTCGATAGAATATAAGTTGGGCAAGTCCATGAGTCACCATAGCCAACATCATCAAGATTCCTCAGTACTACTAAGCTAACTGGAATAGTGTCAACATTCATGAGCCTGAGCTTAACAATAACCCTTGATTTTTCCCTTGGATCTTTGTTCCAGATCAGAAAGCGACCATATGGTGAAACAGTGCGGCTAATCACCCCAACATCCCAACATTCTAATGGATAGTTCATGAGTAGGATCCAAACATGATGAGTCAAAGTTATGCTGCGGTAATTAAGACCTCTATCCTATTTTCTAATTCTAAGAACAGAGTCCCCAATCTGAAATGGACTAAGATTGACAGCAGTATCACGCGAACAGGCAGTTGTAAACTCAACTAGAGCAGTACCCATATCACAACGGGATGTGTAGTTGATGCGCCATCCATGTCCCTCCAGGTAGTTCGTGATCAGGGCAATGACACCATGAAACTCCTCAGCAGATACCTCAGGGACAAGCGTGGCGATTGCCCACTCATCGCAGACCATCGGAAGGTCACCTCCAAGGACCACATATCCACGGCGAGCACGGAGAGGGCTAGGAGGGATGATCGTAGTGCCGGGAGGAAGGTGGGGGAGCGGGTTGCAAGGGTAGCAGGCCATCTCGGGGTTTGCAGCGGTGGCAGGCAGAGCAGAGGGAGAAAGACTGAGGGGAGAAGCCGAGGGGACTAGGTGGGCTTCAGATATATCAGGTGGAGGATCCTGGTTCTGTTTGACCCGATAAGCATTAAGTCTGTTATTCTTGTTGAAACAAAATCTGGTGATATGATTATATCGGTAACAAACGCGGCACCTGATTCTATTGTTGCATTGATTACGCGTGTGACCAGTACCAAGGCATTTTTGGCAGAAAATATAATTGGATATGTCAGTGGAATTCCTCCCAGACGATACATCTTTCGAGTAGATGTGTTGTTCCATACATGTCGGCCTGTTGGGCTCCGCGGACGTGTTTTGGGCCGACCGATTAAAACTTGCACTGGTGCATGCAACGACCAATATGCTATGATGTGGGTAGTTGCATCTACCGGCAGCGAGCAAAGATCACGATCAACAGGAATCGGCATGCCATGTGGCGTAGATCCAAGAGGAATAGCATTCGCCCCTGATAATAGATTAGTACCATGAGTAACATCTCTCGAGTGCGTGGATGTTATATGACCCAGAATTCTACGGTAAACATGATTGGTAGGTACAATATTTGTGTTCTTACCTTTATGACATCGCGTGACAATAGTCCATTCAGAATCTTGTTCTCTATACCACTTCTTCTCTTCAAAAATCCAATTTGGACCTCCACCACTCCATAAGTGGAAATAGCATTTGAATGCATCATAGATGAAATATGATTTACGTACCAAGAAGAAACCCAAGGCCTTGGAACGAACTCTGAACTTAAAAAATTGCCCTTGATATGAGATACCTCAAATGATTCATAGGATCCTCCAGTGCAAGATGATAGTGCCAAACTCACATTGTGAGAATTCAGATGGAAACCAAATCTTGCAAATGAGACCACGAGGGAGAAACCATAGGAAGAGGAGATGGGGTTAACCGAGGTTTGGAAGAACTTACGGATCTCACCTCTAAAATGGTGACGAAATGAAAAATCCAATTGATGGGCGATGGAATGTGGATCACAGAAGGGATCCATAGGCATGGAAAGGGATTATGATGGTGGAATCAAAGGAGATCTTGGACGGCGCCATGGTTGCCATGGGAGGGGTGGGAGGTGAGGTGGGTTGGGAAGGTCTCTTCCTTCTTGATCCAGCAAGGGGAGAGGAGAAGTTGAGGGAGAGCTCCGGCAGCACGACGGTGTGGTGGTGGAGCTTGTAGTTCTCCGGCAGGGCTTCGCCAAGCACTACGGATGAGGAGGAGGTGTTGGGGAGGGAGAGGGCTGCGCCAGGGGAAGGCGTGCGGCTCCCATGCGCCTCCCCACTATATATAGGGGTGGAGGGGGCTGGTTTCTTGCCCTCCAAGTCCATTGGGGCGTTGGCAAAGGTGGGGAAAAGAAATCCCATCATTTCCCTCCACCGATTGTTATCCCCCCTTTTTAGGGATCTTGATCTTATCCCTTCGGGATATGATCTTATTCCTTCTAAGGGGGGATCTTGGTGCGCCTTGACCAGGGGTGTGGGGCCTTCCCCCACTACCCACGTTCCTGTGGGTCCCCCCATGCAGGTGGGCCCCACTCCGGAACCTTCTAGAACCTTCCCGGTACAATACCGAAAAATCACGAACATTTTCCGGTGGCCAAAATAGGACTTCCCATATATAAATCTTTACCTCCGGACCATTCCAGAACTCCTTGTGACGTCCGGGATCTCATCCGGGACTCCGAACAACATTCGGTAACTGCACACTAATTTCCATAACAACTCTAGCGTCACCGAACCTTAAGTGTGTAGACCCTACGGGTTCGGGAATCATGCAGACATGACCGAGACAGCTCTCTGGCCAATAACCAACAGCGGGATCTGGATACCCATGTTGGCTCCGACATGTTCCACGATGATTGAGGGAGTCCTGGATAAGGGAGTCTCTGGACAGCCGGACTATATCCTTTGGTCGGACTGTTAGACTATGAAGATGCAAGATTGAAGACTTCGTCTCGTGTCCAGATGGGACTCTACTTGGCGTGGAAGGCAAGCTAGGCAATACGGATATGTTTATCGCCTCCTTTGTAACCGACCTTGTGTAACCCTAACCTCTCGGTGTCTATATAAACCGGAGGGTTTTAGTCCGTAGGACAACATACAATCATACCATAGGCTAGCTTCTAGGGTTTAGCCTCTATGATCTCGTGGTAGATCTACTCTTGTACTACCCATATCATCAATATTAATCAAGCAATACGTAGGGTTTTACCTCCATCAAGAGGGCGCGAACATGGGTAAAACATCGTGTCCCCTGCCTCATGTTACCATCCGCCTTAGATGCACAGTTCGGGACCCCTACCCGAGATCCGCCGGTTTTGACACCGACATTGGTGCTTTCATTGAGAGTTCCTCTGTGTCATCGCCATTAGGCTTGATGGCTCCTACTATCATCGATGGCGATGCAGTCCAGGGTGAGACTTTTCTCCCCAGACAGATTTTTGTATTCGGCGGCTTTGCACTACGGGCCAATTCGCTTGGCCATCTGGAGCAGGTTGAAAGTTACGCCCCTGGCCATCAGGTCAGGTTTGGAAGCTTAAACTACACTGCCGATATCCGCGGAGACTTGATCTTAGACGGATTCGAGCCCCTGCCTTGTGCGTCACGCGGTCACGATGAGTACGATTTAGCTCTACCATTAGACAATGTTCAGGAGATCGCACCAGCAGCCGCTCTGACCCTCAATTCGGAGCCAGTTGCGCCGACCATGGACGGGGGGATGGACCCCGCCACGGAGGCGTTACCCTCAGCGGCGATCGAGCCAAACATCGATCTTACCTTGCACAAGAGCCGTGTTGTCAAAGTGCCAAATTCTTCATCAGCCACGGACTCCGAACCACCTGCGCCCGTTCCTATCGAATCTGATTGGGCGTCGATCATGGAGTTTACCTCCGCGGATATCTTTCAGCACTCGCCCTTTGGCGACATACTAAACTCATTAAGGTCTCTCTCCTTGTCTGGAGAGCCCTGGCCAAACTATGTCCGGCAGGATTGGGATGCGGATGACGAAGAAATTCGCCGCCCACCCACCACCGACTTAGTAGCCACTGTCGATGACTTAACCGACATGCTTGACTCCGACTCTGAAGACATCGACGGTATGGATGATGATGCAGGAGACGAACAGGAACCACTGCCCACAGGGCACTGGACGTCCACTTCACCACATGACATATACATGGTGGACGCATCAAAAGAAAACGATGACGAGGAACGGAAGGACACAGCGAAGGATTGTCCCCTCGAGAATCAGTCAAAGTGGCGGCGTAAGCGCCGCCCCAAATCCCACCTCGGTAGAAAAAATGACCATGTAGACCCAGCGTTAGAGCAGGGTGAACCATTGCCGAACAACAGCAAAACGGAGAATCAAACCAAACAACCCGGCTCTGTTAAAGATAATAGTCTAGATGACATTACACCGGACAGACACCCGGAGCAACAGAATGCCCATCAAAGGCTCGTTGCCACCGCGAGGAGTCTAAAAAAGCAGAAGCAAAGGCTCAAGGCTACGCAAGATACACTCCAAATCAGATGGAGTAAAGTACTCAATACAGCAGCGAAGTACGGCGGTAATCGCCCCACCAAGAGCTACCTGAAGCGGAAGTTGCTACCTGAATTCGATGAGGAGGCCTTTGAGCCCCCACAACCAAAAATTAAAACAGCCATCTGGCCGGATAGACGACCTCATGGCCAACAAAGAGCGGCAAACAACACCGCACATAAGCCAATACGCGATCCACGCGAGGGCTCGCATCAAAAGGACGGCGAACCCAGATCCATCTATGGACCACGCAAGCGTGCTCCAGCATGCGATGCAATAGAAAAAACATCCGAACAATGCGGTACACCCAGATACAGGGGTGCCGCACACCCCCCTATGTTTCACTGATGAGGTGCTGGACCATGAATTTCCAGAGGGATTCAAACCCGTAAATATAGAGGCATACGACGGAACAACAGATCCTGGGGTCTGGATTGAGGACTATATCCTCCATATCCATATGGCTCGAGGAGACGATCTCCACGGCATTAAGTATTTACCCCTCAAACTCAAAGGGCCAGCTCGGCACTGGCTTAAAAGCCTCCCCGAAAGCTCCATTGGAAGCTGGGAAGAGCTCGAAGACGCTTTTAGGGCAAATTTCCAAGGGACTTATGTCCGACCTCCGGACGCGGACGATTTGAGTCATATCACTCAACAGCCCGGAGAGTCAGCCCGAAAGCTTTGGAACAGGTTTCTTACTAAAAAGAACCAAATAGTCGACTGTCCGGACGCCGAAGCCTTGGCAGCTTTTAAGCATAGCGTCTGTGGTGAATGGCTTGCCAGACACCTCGGCCAAGAAAAGTCAAGAACAATGGCAGCATTAACAAGCCTCATGACCCGCTTTTGCACGGGTGAGGACAGCTGGCTAGCCAGATGCAGCACCAGCGACCCTAGTACATCTAAAGTTCGAGATGGAAATGGGAAATCACGGCACAACAACAATAACAAACACCGGAATAAAGAAGACAGCATGAAGGGCACAACAGTAAACGCCGGATTCAAAAGCTCTCGGCCAAATCAGCAAAAGCCGCCCTCTAAAGGCGCCAGAGACGAACTATCCAGCCTAAACAAAATCTTGGACCAAGTATGTCAGATCCATAGCACCCCTGGTAAACCCGCTAATCATACCCACAGAGAATGTTGGGTCTTCAAGCAGTCCGGCAAGCTCAACGCCATACACAAAGGGAAGGATACACCAAGGGAAGACGAGGATGAGCCTCTCAAGCAAGACACTGGGGAACAAAAGAAGTTTCCACCAGAAGTCAAAACAGTCAACGTGTTACACGTGATCAAGGGGATAAACAAAGTGGCACTCCCCAAAAAACATGCCCAAGGGCCTATCACCGCGAAGTCCTGCCACTGGTCGTCTCAACCGATCACTTTCGACCATCGTGATTACTCAGCAAGTATCCGACGGGCAGGATGGGCTGACCTGTTATTAGACCCAATAATTTACGGATACCACTTCACACGAGTCCTGATGGACGGTGGCAGCAGACTAAACCTGATATACCAGGATACACTCCGCGAAATGGGGATAGACCCAATGAAAATCTGCCATAGCAACACTACCTTTAAAGGAGTAACACCAGGCCCAGGGGCTCACTGTACGGGCTCCCTGCTACTAAAGGTTATATTCGGCTTCCCCAAAAACTTCCGTAGCAAACATTTAACCTTCCACATTGCTCCGTTCCAAAGTGGCTATCAAGCACTACTGGGACGCGAAGCTTTCGCTTGCTTTAATGCAATACCGCATTACGCTTCCCTCATGCTCAAGATGCCCGGTCCACGCAGCATCATTACAGTGAACGGAAATATTGAGCGATCTTTGCGCGCCGAAGAGAGTGCGACTGCCTTGGCAGCCGCACACTAACAACGGCCTCACCAACTAAAGCATTCGATAGGTCATCAAGACTACAGACACGGTTAGACGAGTCCGACGCAGCTATATGTAATTCATACACATTTGATGGCCACACCCCTACTACAAATACAAGGGGCTTAACGCACGTAGACAAGTGGCAATTTTTACTCATCTTGAATTGTACATGGTTTCTTTAAACCTACCTTTTTGCACGACAACTTTTCACTTAAGTTTCTCTCTTTTACAGATAACCATCATGCTAAACCCGTCCAGGATACGGCACAACAGAGACACAGGTGCAGACGTGCAGCAGGGACCCGTTCCAAGAATTCTTTCTAGATTAAGACCCTGCGTAAACCTTTCTTACTGTCTCTTGTTGATACACATCCCTCGGACTCTCAGTACTATTGAGAAGGATGCTGGCGTCTTGGCATGTGGCCACGTCAAAATAATGCACGTACCTGGACACAAGGGGCTTCTTACAAAGGCCACTATTTAGGCCTGGTTTATACCATAAAAGACCGAATACCTTAGGGAGTGTTGGGCGTCGTGAGTTTGGCCTTATATGCATCAGCTCCGAATCATGTCTTTGGTCAAATGTTGGGTTTGCCCGGCTCCTATGTTTTGGTGCCTTACATTCCGCTTTATCGGCTAAGGCAGCACCAGGAGAACTACTGCAATTGTGTCCTGGTTCATCCGGATGAGCACCTCAGTAGAGAAAGCTGAAAACTGACTGTCATGATATAGCGCGAGACTGGTCAACCACTCGATGACCTATCGGAATGTTAGAATTCCTCCGCTTTAACGAAGGGCCATTTCCCGGCCAGGCATATACGCACCCCGAGTTCGGGAGAGTGCGGAGCCACCAGAGGCTATATAGTAGCCCGACCGTCAAACTCCTATGGTAAGTGAAAGTGTTAAAGCATCATAGTCCGGTTGCCTTCTTCGCTGCGCTATCACCTCCTTATCAGGACCAAGACGTTGGGTTAAGTGTGAACACGCATCTTCTGTGAGCACCTCTGCATTATATGCGTGGGGGTTGAAGCCGACGACTGCAATCTTTGAGGTTATATACATATATACATAAACGGCCACACAGGAGGCATCATATCACTTTCAGGAAAAAGTATAAATACAGCCTTAATATATTTCATAAAAACATTGTGTTTACAATGGGAATACACGTCACTCAAACATAATATTCTTCGAACACTGGGCCTCTATCAAACGAGCACCCTCGAGAACTTCCTCAAAATAGTGCTTGGCAGCTACTCGGCCTATGGCCGAACCCTGCTCCGCAACGACGGCAGCATCCATCTCCGCCCAGTATGGTTTGACATGGGCAAAGGCCATCCGCGAGCCTTCTATGCACGCCGACCTCTTCATCGGATTGATGCATGGCACTGCACCAAGTAACTGCTGCACTAAGCTAAAATAGTTGTTCGGCTTCGGCTTCTCCGGCCACAGGTCATCTACGATGGACCTCATGGTAAGTCCGGACGATCTATTAAGTTCGGCCCATTCGGCTAGCTGATCAGTTAAGGGAAGCGGACGCTCTGGAACGTTAAATTACGACCAGAACAACTTGTCCACTTCACGATCTGTCTGATCTTGGAAGTATTCGACCGCATCGGCAGCACTCGCTACCAAGTCCGTATATGCGTCTGCCAAACTCCACAACCGATCCAGAGGGGCATACCGCAGATCTCCGAACTTCCTCTGTAGCAGAAAGGGCTTCCCGGCCGCAATATCCCTGGCTTCACGCAACTCCTCCTTCTTCGCCCTCATAGCAGAGCGGGTGTCTTTGGTCGCCACCGTGGCCTTTTGAAGGTCCGCTGCCTTCACTCGGTTCTCTTCTTCAAGGAACTGGCAACGGTTGGCAATATCTTTTAATTTCACGGCCATCTTCTCTTTGCTTTCGCAATGTGCAGCCTTCTCGGCTCTTAACTCTTCAGCCACCTTCAAAGCAGCCACACTATTAATTCTTGCTTGTTCCTTGGCTCGGGCAAGTTCCGCCCGAAGGGTCTCCACGGTGGCAGCCTCGTCTGCAGTCACAACATATTAAAGATACTAGCATCATGCTGCTCTTATTATGTGACATTCACCAGAAAAACATTACTTACCCTGTGACTCGTCAAGCCGCCTGTTAACAAGCTCGATGTCGGCGTCTGCCGCATCCAGTTGCGGCTTTAGTTCGGCAAACTCATTAGTCCGGCTAGCCACCAGAGCCTCCACCACCTGCACATAAAGGCAGTATGGTTACTACCTGGGACTATGATCCTCTGTTCATCGCCGTTCTCGACGACAACCAGAGTCTCAGGCGCTACTATCTACACAGGGCACATCTAAGATGTGTGGTACTATCAAAACGTATATCATCTCATGTACCTCAAAGCCCGTTAGTAGACTCGTAAAGGCTTCATGTAATCCGCTTTCGGCGGATGAAATTCTTTCCATCACCGTACCCATCAACGTACGGTGTTCTTCTGAGATGGCCGCTCGATCCAATAGCTCCCCCAGTACGTCTGATCGCATACCAGATGGTGCCAGACTCTTTTGTTTGCTCTCTTCGAGAGCCGGACATTGGGGACTTCGGGTGACTATGGGATTATCTTCTGGCCTCACCGGATCCGGAGAGGCCCTCCGTGACGACCCTTCAAGGTCGCCCGCTTCTTTAGCGGGGGAGTCCGGGGGAGGCGTTTCGCTCTCCATCATCTCTGGAAGAAGATCCCCCGAAGACAAGCTCAACTGAGAATGGCTAAGATCCGAACTGCAAGCATATGCTTTAGTTATTTTTCTCAGAGGAAAGGTAGTATACCTTCACTATTAAAGTATTTTTTGATCACTTACGGCTCGTTGGAGGGCTGGTCCCCGCGTGGACTCTGTGCGGCAAGAGCACCCCCCGAGGCAGGGCCCTCTATTGGAGACTTCTTCTCCCGTTTGGAGGCCTCTGTTTCCGGATCCTCAGAGGAAGTCCTCTTCCTCCCCCGTAGCGAGAGAAGGTCAGAATCTTCTCCTTGGTTATCCTCCCTTATGGAGGCGCTCATTCCCTCGGTTGGAACTGGCAGCGATGGGGGCCCGCTTTCACCCATCTTATCCCCCCCATATCTTCCTTCGAGGGCTCCGGGCAAGGTGCGAGCTCGAGCATCTTTTCCAGTACCGGATTCTCCAAACCCTCAAGGAGGGGGGCCGAACACCGAATCATCTTCGCCTTTGTTAGCCAGTCCTGGTCAAAGGGCGACTTCTCAGAAATAACGTCATGGTAAATAAAAGACGATGTGTTCGGCTTGAGGATTACTTACTTGTTCGGCGGTGCGGTTGCTACTCAGGCCCACATCCTCGGTAGTGTCCGGACACTCTGTTTGAGGTCCGAAGAATGACTTGTACATCTCCTTGTGCGTCAGGCAGAAACTTTGGATAGCACACGGTCCTTCTGGTTTGAACTCCCACAAGCGAAGGGGCCGACGTTTGCAAGGCTGGACTTGACGAACCAGCATGACTTGCATTACCATAACCAAATTAAAATATCCCTCGAAGAGATTTTGAATGCGGCTCTGCAGTATAGGCACATCCTTGGCCGGACCCCAGCTCAGCTCTTTGCTAATCCATGACATCAGTTGTGGTGGGGGGACCGAGCGGAAAGCGGGGGGAGCCACCCACTTGGCACTTCTGGGAGCTGTGATGTAAACCACTCCTGTTGCCATAATCCAGACACCTCTGGAAAGGAACCCTTTGGCCATGGAGCTCCTGCAATCTTGCTTATTAAAGCGCCTCCGCACGCTGCGTACTGTCCCTCGATTGTCTTCGGCCTCACATCAAAGGTCTTAAGCCACAAGCCGAAGTGAGGGGTAATGCGGAGGAAAGCCTCACACACGAAAATAAAAGCCGAGATGTGGAGAAAGGAGTCCGGGGCTAGATCATGGAAATCTAGCCCATAGTAAAACACCAAGCCCCTTACGAAGGGATCCAGAGCGAGGCCTAGACCTCGAAGGAAGTGGGAGATGAACACAACGTCCTCATTGAGTTCAGGAGTAGGGATGACCTTCCCTCGGGCAGGCAGCCGATGCGAAACCTCGGCGGTCAGGTATCTGGCCTCCCTCAAGTTCTTGATATCCTCTTCCGTAACGGAGGAGGGCATCCATCGGCCTTGAAGGCTGGATCCGGAGATGACTGAAGATTCGGAGCACCTGACCTAGGCTTTGGGTGTTAGAACTCGAGGCGGGGGAAGGATTCGATTGAGCATGGGAAGGAAAAAAGGTGAAAACATTGGCCCTTTATAAAGAGGGTGAATACCAAGCGTCCTCTCCGTGGCCGTTTGGGGCTTGCCTATATTCTAGGAGTCCTAGACACGGTTGGGTTACCCATGTCCGTATTGATGAGAATCCCATGATAAGGGGGCACGATCTTTGCTTTGACGAGACGTGTCAAAAAACTACCTTGCGTTATGTGCGGGGCTAGTTAAAAGAAACGGTTCGAATAATCCCCGGGCCGTGACGTAATGTCGTGTTGCCAAAACAAGTCAGCAAATTGGACATGTGGAAATATTATTCTCTCTACGGTGGTATGTGGAAACTTATTTTGCAGGGTCAGACACTATCCTTGTATTAAAATTCTTCCGTGGTGTATTCGAAGGAGGAACCCGCCTTGCAATGCCGAAGACAACACTGCGCGCCGGACTCATCGTCATTGAAGCCTGGTTCAGGGGCTACTGGGGGAGTCCTCGATAAGGGGGTCTCCGGACAGCCGGACTATATCCTTTGACTGGACTGTTAGACTATGAAGATGCAAGATTGAAGACTTCATCTTGTGTCCGGATGGGACTCTACTTGGCGTGGAAGGCAAGCTAGGTAATACAGATATGTTTATCGCCTCCTTTGTAACCGACCTTGTGTAACCCTAACCTCTCCGGTGTCTATATAAACCAGAGGGTTTTAGTACGTAGGACAACATACAATCATACCATAGGCTAGCTTCTAGGGTTTAGCCTCTCTGATCTCGTGGTAGATCTACTCTTGTACTACCCATATCATCAATATTAATCAAGCAGGACGTAGGGTTTTACCTCCATCAAGAGGGCCCGAACCTGGGTAAAACATCGTGTCCCCTGCCTCCTATTACCATCCGCCTTAGACGCACAGTTCGGGAACCCCTACCCGAGAGCCGCCGGTTTTGACACCGACAATGATCTCATCGGATGAACCACGATGTCGGGAATTCAATCAATCCTATATACAATTCCCTTTGTCAATCGGTACGTTAGTTGCCCGAGATTCGATCGTCAGTATCCCAATACCTTGTTCAATCTCATTACCAGCAAGTCACTTTTACTCATTTCGTAACACATCATCCCGTGATCAACTCTTTGGTCACATTGAGCTCATTATGATGATGTCCTACCGAGTGGGCCCAGAGATACCTCTCCGTCACACGGAGTGACAAATCCCAGTCTTGATTCATGCCAACCCAACAGACACTTTCGGAGATACCTGTAGTGTACCTTTATAGCCACCCAGTTATGTTGTGACGTTTGGCACACCCAAAGAATTCATACAGTATCCGGGAGTTGCACAATCTCATGGTCTAAGGAAATGATACTTGACATTAGAAAAGATTTAGCAGACGAACTACACGATATTGTGCTATGCTCAGGATTGGGTCTTGTCCATCACATCATTCTCCTAATGATGTGATCCCGTTATCAATGACATCCAATGTCCATGGTCAGGAAACCGTAACCATCTATTGATCAACGAGCTAGTCAACTAGAGGCTCACTAGGGACATGTTGTGGTCTATGTATTCACACATGTATTATGATTTCCGGATAACACAATTATAGCATGAACAATAGACAATTATCATGAACAAGGAAATACAATAATAACCATTTTATTATTGCCTCTAGGGCATATTTCCAACAAATCTGTACACCCGCTGGGTGTTTTGCTGTCTTTGGTGTCTGCGCTCTTCCACTCGGTCTGGGCGAGTAGGATCTGAATTGGTGGGGGCACGCTAAGTGTACCCACTGGGTGTAGTCCCCGAGACCACAGTCGACTACTGGCAGTCGACTGGGGTCTGAGTTCTTTTTCCTTTCTTTTCTTCCACTCGACCCGGGCAGACCGGTCGAATGGGATCTGAACCAGTGGGTGTAGTCCCCGAGACCGCGGTCGACTGCTAGCAGTCGGCCGGGGTCTGAATAGTTTTTTTTATACTCGACCCGGGCGGACCGGTCGAGTGGGGTCTTGATCAGCGGGGGCACGCCAAGTGCACCTGCTGGGTGTAGTCCCCGAGACCGCAGTCGACTGCGTGCAGTCGGCTGGGGTCTAAGTGAACTCTTTAGGTTTTATTCACTCGAAAGTAAATACTTTTTGATCTTGTCGATTGACACGTATTTTGCCTCCTGCAGAATTCTTGTATTCTCATTTCCAAGTTTGCTGAACTTGAAGAGAAGCAGAGGCAACTCAACCTCGACTTGGAGCTGGCCCAACAGAATCTGAAGAAAGCTCAATATGAAGCTGCTATTACGGAAGGTAACTGCCTGTCGACTGTCTTTTAATATATTTCTTCGATCTCTTGTTTGATTCGATTGCTTCTTTTGCAGATAAAATGAAGTTGGCTCTGGAGAAGAAGGACTCGGACCTCGCCACTGCACAGAAGGAAGCCCAAGATAAAACTGCGGTTGCGGACTAGAAGCTGGCTTCAGTCGGAGCGCTGGAAGGGGAGGTGAACAAACTGAAGTCCTACCTCAATGAGTCCAACCGAGAAGTGAGTCGTCTAAAGAAGGATAAAATTGTCCTGAATGAAAAGCTGGAGTCTACGGTCCACAAGAGGAATGACACGGAAGCTTATCTGAGAACTCTTGCCAAGAAGCTTTATCTGATGCTGGAAGGTACTCCTTTCAAACTGACTGTGTTGATGCTTGCAAATGAATCCTGTCCAGTCGACTCACTAATTTTTTGACTGCAGAATTCTGTCAAGACTTTGACGAGGAAACCGGAAGGGTCGAGACGGGTCTGGACCCTATCGCTTCTCTAGTTTGCGACGAAACTGCCATGAACGTGCTCCGACTGGAGTCTCATGTCGCCACCGTCACAAGTTACCTCGCGCGTCTGAAGGTGGCAGTCTCACGAGTCGACTCATTGCTCTGGCCAAGGGCGACGCTTCAAAATGACCTGGAATCTCTGATGGCTCGACTCAACGAGATCCCTGGCCAAGTGCAAGAATGGAAGAAGTCCTCCACCCGGTGTGGTGCTGACGCGGCGCTGTCCTTGGTGTGAGTCCACTACAAGGAAGCCCTTGAAGACAAGCTGGCGGTGATCAAGGTCGCCAACACCAAAAGGCATGACTTCCAGTCCTTTATGGAGACTTTCATTGCTGCTGCTACTCAGATCGCGGATGGGATCGACTTGGACGAGTTCGTCGAACCTGCCAGCCCTCCTCCTGCTGAGTGAACAAACTTATGAGATTTGAATCTGCCTTAAATTTGCCTTGGGATGTCGAGTGATTGCTGTAACCATTAAACTCCTCCAGGCTTGATGCTCGAATACTTTGATTTGCTGCTTGGAACTTTAGGATTTATCCGAATTTGGTTTATTTCCAAATATGCTTGCGTTTTGCCTTCAAGTGAACTTTGTTCTTTACTCAGAATAATCTTTGTGCTTGAGACGTAGCTCTGAGGTGGTCACTCCAGTCGACCTGCACTTCGTCGTCCTTGCGAATAGGGACAGAGCACGCATTGCAGTCGACCTGCACCTCATCGTCCTTGTGGATAGGGACGGAGTGCACATTGTACTTGTGGCGTAGCTCCGAAGGAGAGGGTTGCAGTCGACCTGCACCTCGTCGTCCTTGTGGATAGGGATGGAGCGCACATTGTACTTGTGGCGTAGCTCCGAAGGATAAGGTTGTAGTTGACCTGCACCTCGTCGTCCTTGCGGATAGGGATGGAGCGCACATTGTACTTGTGGTGTAGCTCCGAAGGAGAAGGTTGCATTCGACCTGCACCTTGTCGTCCTTGCGGATAAGGATGGAGCGCACATTGTACTTGTGGTGTAGCTCCGAAGGAGAAAGTTGCAGTCGACGTGCACCTCGTAGTCCTTGCGGATAGGGATGTGTTTCGAACTTAGGCGAGTAATAGACTGCATCTAAGCCCCTAAGTGGGAGGGTTGCTCTCCACTCGGTAGGATTTTTTAAACTTAGGCGAGTACTGGACTGCAGCTAAGCCCCCGAGTGGGAGGGTTGCTCTCCACTCGGTAGGATTTTACAAACTTAGGCGAGTACTGGACTGCAGCTAAGCCCCCGAGTGGGAGGGTTGCTCTCCACTCAGTAGGATTTTACAAACTTAGGCGAGTACTGGATTGCAGCTAAGCCTCCGAGTGGGAGAACTTAGGCGAGTACTTGACTGCAGCTAAGCCGCCGAGTGGGAGGATTGCTGTAACGCCCTCGATGCGGCTATATCTCCCACGTGTCGAAGCACGACTTAGAGGCATAACCGCATTGAAAGCAATGTCGCAAGTGAGGTAATCTTCACACAACCGATGTAATACATAAGGGAAAAACATACATAGTTGGCTTACAATTGCCACTTCACACAATTACATGAATAAAGCATTACATCAACCAGATAAAATCAAGGTCCGACTACGGAACCAAAATAAAAGAAGACTACCCCAAATGATACATAGATCCCCGATCATCTCGACTGGGCTCCACTACTGATCAACTAGAACGAAACAACACAAAGGACAAGATCTTCATCGAGCTCCTCCTTGAGCTTGGTTGAGTCACCTTCACGGCATCATCGGCACCTGCAAACTGGTTTTGGAAGTATTTGTGAGTCACGGGGACTCAGCAATCTCACACCCTCGCGATCAAGACTATTTAAGCTTATAGGAAGGGTAAAAGGTATGAGGTGGAGCTGCAGCAAGTGACTAGCATATATGGTGGCTAACATACGCAAAAGAGAGTGAGAAGAGAAGGCAAAAGCACGGTCGAACATCTATGATCAAGAAGTGATCCTAGAACAACCTACGTCAAGCATAACTCCAACACCGTGTTCACTTCCCGGACTCCGCCGAGAAGAGACCATCACGGTTACACACGCGGTTGATGCATTTTAATTAAGGTCAACTTCAGGTTTTCTACAACCGGACATTAACAAATTCCCATCTACCCATAACCGCGGGCACGGCTTTCGAAAGTTCATAACCCTGCAGGGGTGTCCCAACTTAGCCCATCACAAACTCTCACGGTCAACGAAGGATATTCCTTCTAGCGGGAAGACCCGATCAGACTCGGAATCCCGGTTACAAGACATTTCGACAATGGTAAAACAAGACCAGCAAAGCCACCCGAATGTGCCGACAAATCCCGATAGGAGCTGCACATATCTCTTTCTCAGGGCACACCGGATTGTCCAAGGTTCCGGTAGGCCAGCCCAGAGTTGCCCCTGGTGGCCACCGGCAGCTGACAGGTTGGACCAACACTCAGAGGAGCACTAGCCCAGGGGTTTAAATAAAGATGACCCTTGAGTCTGCAGAACCCAAGGGAAAGAAAAGGCTAGGTGGCGAATGGTAAAACCAATGTTGGGCCTTGCTGGAGGAGTTTTATTCAAGGCGAACTATCAAGGGGTTCCCATTATAACCCAACCACGTAAGGAACGCAAAATCCGGGAACATAACACCGATATGACGGAAACTAGGGCGGCAAGAGTGGAACAAAACACCAGGCATAAGGCCGAGCCTTCCATCCTTTACCAAGTATATAGATGCATTAATTAAATAACAGATGTTGTGATATCCCAACAAGTAAACATGTTCCAACAAGGAGCAACATCTCCATGTTCCAACAAGGAACAAACTTCAATCTTCACCTGCAACTAACAACGCTATAAGAGGGGCTGAGCAAAGCGGTAACATAGCCAAACAACAGTTTGCTAGGACAAGGTGGGTTAGAGGCTTGGTTCAACAATACGGGAGGCATGATTAGCAAGTGGTAGGTAACGCAGCATATGCATAGCAAAAGAGCGAGCAACTAGCAAGCAAAGATAGAAGTGATTTCGAGGGTATGGTCATCTTGCCTGAAATCCCGCAAGGAAGAAGAACGAGTCCATGAAGAAGACAACAGACGTAGTCGAACGGGTCCTCACAAACGCGACGTTCTCAGAACCAACCCGAAGAAGCAACACCGGAAAGAAGCACACAACATAGTAAACAACCAACACATAATCATGGCATGATGCACAATCAAGTATAATGCATGTCCGGTTTAATGAAGCATGGCATGGCAAAGTGCACAAACAAAACTACAAGTTAAATGGAGCCCAATATGCATCGGGATGCATATTGACGGAACACCACAACAATTATTTAGTTCTCTCTCGGTTAGGTACTCAACAATATTGAATGTTGGTTAACATGGCAAGAGGTGAGGCATAACAACACTACATCATCTAAACAATTTAAATGGGGCCGGATATAACCAATAACGAATCCGGTAGATCCCCATATGCCTTAGTAATTTAATGCAACAACAATTTAAACATTTTAATTGTTGTTATGATGATGCGGATGACATGAGCAAGTTTTATGCAATTTTTATTAAAAGTTGACAAGAGCATTATGAAACATTTGTCATCGTGGTGGAAAGAAAAGGGGTTCCATGGTGATAACGAAAATGGTGCCACGACAGTGTTTTGGTTCCGGTAACTTGATTGAGATATCGATGCAAAGGAGAAGTGTGCGAATGCGTGCAAAAGATGGTGGGGCACTCCCTGATTCCAGGTGTCCCACGAGTTGGCGACAAGGAACCGAGTGACAATTTGGGCACGGTGCAAACATGAGCATCTCAAACATCGCAAGCATTCATTCACGGACGTCGTCTCGAGGTTATACCTTTGAAGTGTGTAAACGGGATGGTTCTCGTTCGGTGCCAAATAGAGGAAGTAGATGTTCACTTGACGGCCTTCGGCGACAGTAGTTGTATACGGGTCTTCGTCCACGAAAGTAGTCGTACATGTTTTCATAGAGGTTCGGGGTCACGGCGAGGATCATGACGTCCACGGGATCGACGGTAGGGTGCGCATTTCGAAGGCGAACTTGGCGTATCCGTGCAGTGGTCGAACTTGCCGAACGGCCGGAGCATTACTTGACGATCGAGGTGCGGGTCTTGCAAAACCAAAAGTGCTCATGTGCGGGAACGTCTCGGTCGTTCAGCGAAGAGGTCGTGTAGACGAACCGAAGTGACAGCAGGCGAGATACACGGCCACGACTATCTTCGGACTTGAAGTTTCGTGTAGTCGAACTTGACGGATCCAAGGGCTCTGAGCGTTGTGGTACTTGGCGCAATCCGAGACAATGGTACTTGACAAACCGGATAGGGTCTTAGAGCCACGGTCTTAGCATCAACAGAAAGCGGAGACGCACGAAGGGCGAAGTAGTACGCTGCTGCTGCACGCCGGGCCGGCAGGAGGAGGCGCTCGGGAGCCCGACACGCCTGGACTGATGCTGCTACAACCTCGGGCTGCTGGAGCGCTTCGGAGCTGCTTCTCGCAGATCCCAAGGATGACGAGCAGGTGCAGGCAGAGGAGGACGGTCGTCGGCGGCAATGTAGCGGCGGGATGCGGGCGGGAGGAGAAGAAGACGGCGCGGCACTCACTGGTGACGAGGAGGAAGCAGGGGCGCCGGACTACCGCAACAGCTACCCGAATGCTGGGAGCTCCGCGATGGCGGTCATGGCAAGCGGTGAGACAGTGAAGGAGGCCGAGGCGCGCAGGAACCGAGCGGATGAGGACTTGGCGAGGGCGAGGTCCGCGTAGGAAGCAGAGGGGGTCGGCGGGCGGCTGGCTTTGTCCAGGATCCAAGGTAGCTGCGGGCGTGCCGGCTCGGGGATGAGCGCAGCTTCTCGGAGAAGGCAAGGGGCGCAGGAGGAGAAGACGAGGGAGAGGAGGCAGATCGAGCGTCGGGCACGAGGGGATCGAGCAGAGCTCTCCCTCGTGCGATGCGTGGGGATTCTGGCGGCGCTAGGAGGGAGGATGAGAGGGAGAGAAGTGCGGTCGGCCTAGGGTTGGATAGGTTTTGCTGGGCCTTGGGAGGCCGACCCAGTGAGAGGGAAATGGCCAGAGGCCTGCTGGAGTTGCGGGAAACCTTGGACCAAATGGCCCGCAGGAGGCCCAAATGGCATGTCTGGGCTCTCCCTCCCCCTCCTATTTACTTCTTTTTACAAAAACAGAGAAATAAGAGAAAGGAAAAGAGAGAAGAGAAGGTCAGAGGAAGAATTTGGGTAGGTGGTTAATTTTATTGGACTCACAAAAATATGCTCGGTCCAAGAAACTTAGAAAAAGCCAGATCGAACGATAAGAATTCAAACCCATTTGAATTTAATTCAAATGGGTTTGAACTAGGTCGAGGTTTTAGGAGTTTCCAAAAATGTTGACAATTTTGGTAGAGCTCCGGCAAAATGATGAAGAAAAAAAGGCAAGGTTAGAGAGTCAACACTTGAAGAAGAAAAGGACAAGGGATTAATATGCAAGTGTGTTAAGGTGAATTTCAAATTAAAGAAAATATTTAATATAGCTCCCTACTATCGGGAGGATATGTGTTATAAAGAGAACTCACCATGTGAATTCCCTCAATTTAAATGGATCAAAGATCCATGCCATTTATTTAGTTGAGTTAAAAAATGACATGATGGCATGATGACATGATGCAATGCAAAAATAAAAGGGCAGGCACAAATGAAACACACGGCGAAACCCGGAATATATGGAGGTCTTCTCGAGCATCGGTCTCGGGGCGTCACAATTGCTCTCCACTCGGTAGGATTTTACAAACTTAGGCGAGTACTTGACTGCAGCTAAGCCTCCGAGTGGAAGAACTTAGGCGAGTACTGGACTGCAGCTAAGCCCCCGAGTGGGAGGATTGCTTTCCACTCGGTAGGATTTTAAAAACTTAGGCGAGTACTGGACTGCAGCTAAGCCTCCGAGTGGGAGAACTTAGGCGAGCACTGGACTGCAGCTAAGCCCCTCGAGTGGGAGGACTGCTCTCCACTCGGTAGGGTTTTACAAACTCAGGCGAGTACTGGACTGTAGTTAAGCCCCCAAGTGGGAGGGTTGCTCTTCACTCGGTAGGATTTTACAAACTTAGGCGAGTACTGGACTGCAGCTAAGCCCCCGAGTGGGAGGGCTGCTCTCCACTCGGTAGGATTTTACAAACTTAGGCGAGTACTGGACTGCAGCTAAGCCCCCAAGTGGTAGGGTTGCTCTCCACTCGGTAGGATTTTACAAACTTAGGAGAGTACTGGAGCTAAGCCCCCGAGTGGGAGGGTTGCTCTCCACTCGGTAGGATTTTACAAACTTAGGCGAGTACTGGACTACAGCTAAGCCCCCGAGTGGGAGAACTTAGGCGAGTACTGGACTGTAGCTAAGCCCCCGAGTGGGAGGGTTGCTCTCCACTCGGTAGGATTTTGCAAACTTAGGCGAGTATTGGACTGCAGCTAAGTCCTCGAGTGGGAGAACCTAGGTGAGTACTGGACTGCAGCTAAGCCCCCCGAGTGGGAGGGGTGCTCTCCACTCGGTAGGATTTTTTCAAACTTAGGCAAAATGGATTCGCGGCTAAGCCTCCCGAGTGAGAGGCTTGCCTATCACTCGATAGGATTTTTTTTCGAACTTAGGCGAAATGGATTCGCGGCTAAGCCCACCCACTGGGGGATTTCAGAGGTAAATAAAAGCAACAACAATCGTGTGAGAAGACTAAAAAGCTCTTGTCTTTAACGAACAAATTACAAAGGTACTTCTTATTACATTTTATTTGAATGAGTGCTTACGTATAAAAGGGGCGAAGCAGCTCCGTGTTCCAGGCTCGTGGCTCGTCCTTCTGGTGCTCAACACTGTAGAGATGGTATGCTCCATTGTGGGGAACTTTGGTGATGATGAAGGGGCCTTCCCAAGCCGGGGCGAGCTTGTGTGGTTTCTGTTGATCTACTCGAAGAACCAGGTCTCCCTCTTGAAAGGTTCGACCCCTCACGTTTCTGGCGTGGAATCTATGCAAGTCTTGCTGATAAATGGTTGACCGGATTAAGGCCATCTCTCTTTCCTCCTCTAAGAGATCGACTAAATCTTGCCGGGCCTACTATGCTTCCTCTTCGGAGAAGAGCTCGACTCGGGGTGCGTTGTGGAGCAGGTCACTTGGCAGAACAACTTCGACTCCATAGACCAAAAAGAAAGGAGTTCGTCCAGTAGACCGATTGGGAGTTGTCCTCAAACCCCAAAGAACTGATGGAAGTTCGTCAACCCAAGCGCCTGCTGCATGTTTGAGATCACGCATCAGTCGGGGTTTCAATCCTCTGAGAATTAGTCCATTCGCTCTTTCTGCTTGTCTGTTCGACTGCGGGTGAGCTACTGAAGCATAGTCGACTCGTGTGCCTTGAGAAGCGCAGAAAGCTCTAAACTCATCAGAGTCGAAGTTCGACCCGTTGTCAGTGATGATTTTGTGTGGAACTCCATATTTGAATGTCAACACTCTGATAAAACTGACAGCAGTGCTGGCTTCGAGATTCTTGATAGGTTTAGCTTTGATCCATTTGGTAAACTTGTCGACTGCTACGAGCACATGAGTGAAGCCGCTCCTACCAGTTCTCAGTGGTCCCACCATATCCAATCCCCAAACAGCAAAGGGCCAGACGAGGGGAATGGTCTTTAGGGCTGACGCTGGCTTGTGAGACATGTCAGAGTAAAACTGGCAGCCTTCACATTTGTCGACTATATCTTTCGCCATTTCATTTGCTCGTGGCCAATAGAATCCGGCTCGGTATGCTTTAGCCACGATGGCCCAAGAGGACGCATGGTGACCACAGGTCCCCGAGTGGATGTCGTTGAGGATCATTCGACCTTCTTCTGGTGTTATGCATTTCTGACCGACTCCAGTCACACTTTCCCTGAACAGTTGTCACCTTATCATAGTAAAGGCCTTGGATCGACGGACGATCTGTCGAGCCTCTTCTTCGTCCTCTGGGAGTTCCTTCCTAAGGATGTACGCAATGTACGACACTTTCCAGTCAAGAGCAATGACTAGAACCTCCATGACCAGGTCGAGCACGGCTGGGACCTCGACTTCAGTCGGATCTATGGCGCTCTTAGGCTGAGGGGGCTCTTCAGTAAAAGGATCTTCCTGAACTGTCGGTGTGTGAATATGTTCCAAAAACACATTGTTGGGAATGGCTTCTCTCTTGGAACCTATCTTTGCCAAGTCATCGGCTGCCTGATTTTTTAGTCGGGGTATGTGATGGAGCTCTAACCCCTCAAACTTCTTTTCCAACTTCCTCACCGCGTTGCAGTAACCAGTCATGGCTGGGCTTCTGATGTCCCACTCCTTCATCACTTGATTGACTACCAAATCTGAGTCGCCATAGACCATGAGGCGACGGATGTTGAGTGAGATGGCCATACGCAACCCATACAGGAGTGCTTCATATTCAACTTCATTATTGGAGGAATCAAAGTGAATCTGGAGGACATATCTGAGCTTGTCTCCTCGGGGGGATACCAGAACCACCCTAGCAACAGACCCATTCAGCATCTTGGAACCATCAAAGAACATGGTCCAGTGCTCCGAGTGGACTTGAGTCGGCAATTGTTGTTCAATCCACTCGGCGAGGAAATCTGCTATTGCTTGGGACTTAATAGCTTTCTTTGCCTCAAACTTGATATCAAAGGGAAGGAGTTCAATCGCCCACTTTGCCACTCGACCAGTTGCATCTCTATTGTGCAGAATCTCTGACAATGCAGCGTCGTTGACGACTGTAGCAGAGTGATCAGAGAAATAGTGTGCAACCTTCTTCGTGGTCATGTAAATCCCATAAACAAGCTTCTGATAGTGTGGATATCTCTGTTTTGACGGAGTCAGAACTTCAGAAATATAATAAACCAGACGCTGAACTTTATAGGCTTTTCCCTCTTCTTCCCGCTCGACCGTAAGTACTATACTGACGACTTGTCCAGTGGCTTCTATATAAAGCAGTAAAGGCTCTTTGCTGATTGGGGCAGCAAGCACCAGCTGGGTGGAGAGCAGGGCTTTTAGCTCTGCAAATGCTGCATTAGCTTCAGGAGTACACTCGAACTTGTCTGATTTCTTCATCAGTCGGTAAAGAGGCAGTGCCTTTTCACCGAGGCGAGAAATGAATCGACTTAGGGCGGCCAAACAACCAGTAAGCTTCTGGACATCATGCACATGCACAGGGCGTTTCATCCGGAGTATGGCACCCACTTTCTCTGGGTTAGCATCGATCCCTCGTTCGGAAATGAGAAAACCGAGTAATTTTCCGCCTGGAACTTCAAACATGCACTTTGATGGATTAAGCTTGATATCATACCTTCTGAGGTTGGCAAAGGTTTCAGCAAGGTCAATAGTATGTCGGAACCTTTACGTGACTTGATCACAATGTCATCCATGTATGCTTCCACATTCCGACTGATCTGAGTGAGCAGGCACTTCTGAATCATCCGCATGAATGTGGCTCCAGCATTCTTTAAACCGAATGGCATAGTGACATAACAGAAGCATCCAAATGGGGTGATCAAAGCTGTTTTTATCTCGTCGGGTCCGTACAGACGGATCTGGTGGTACTCGGAATAGGCGTCCAAAAAGGACAAACGCTCGCACCCTGCAGTCGAATCGATTATCTGGTCGATGCGAGGGAGAGGAAAGTGATCTTTCGGGCAGGCCCGATTGATATGTTTGAAGTTGATGCACATGCGAAGTGAGTCGTCCTTCTTTGGGACCATGACAACATTAGCTAACCACTCGGAGTGGTAAATCTCACGGATAAACTCAGCTGTGCAAAGCCGAGCCACCTCTTCACCGATTGCCTTCCTCTTTTGTACGGCGGACCATCGAAGATGTTCTTTGACTGGTTTCACTTTTGGGTCGACTCGCAAACGATGCTCAGCCAGCTCCCTGGGAACACCTGGCATGTCTGAAGGTTTCCATGCAAAGATGTCCCAGTTCTCAAGGAGGAACTAGGTGAGCACTTCTTCCTATTTGGAGTCGAGTGTTGTTGAAATGTGAGTCGGAGCAGCATTGGGATCCGTCGGGTGGATGTGAATCGACTTTGTTTCGCCAGACGACTGGAATGCTAAATCCGTGGCGGGCTTCTTGGCTCGCAACAAATCACTCGGATCTGCACCTTTTTGATATTCTTGCAATTCTACTACGGCCATCTGTGCGTCGGCGATCTTTCAGCCCTTCTGGAAGAACTCTTCCGCCTTCTTCCGACTACCGGTGATAGTGATCACCCCTTTGGGACCAGGCATCTTCAATTTGAGGTACACGTAACATGGTAGAGCCATAAAACGTGCATAAGCTGGCCTGCCCAGAATAGCATGATAGGCACTCTGGAAATACACAACTTCAAATGTCAACTTTTCTTTGCAGTAATTCTTGGAATCACCGAAAACCACGTCGAGAGCAATTTGGCTGAGTGATGCAGCCTTCTTGCCAGGAATGACCCCATGGAAACTCATATTACTTTCACTGAGTCTGGACATCGAAATGCCCATTTCTTTCAACGTCTCTGCATACAGTATATTCAGGCCACTGCCACCATCCATCAGCACCTTAGTCAGTCGGGTGCCTTCGACTACTGGGTCGACCACCAACGCTTGCCTCCCAGGGGTGGCTATGTGCGCTGGGTGATCGGACTGGTCGAATGCAATGGCAGTCTGGGACCACTTCAGATAACCGGGTGTCACCGGAGCGACCATGTTCACTTCTTTGTTGATGACTTTCAATCGACTTTTACTCTCAACGTCAGCGAAAATCATCAGAGTGGAATTCACGTGGGGATAACTGTCATCATCTTCTTCTTTGTCCTCAACCTTGTCAGCTTCTTTCTCCTTTTCCTTGGGTTGTTTCTCTTGGAATTGTTGGATTAGGAGTCGACACTGCCGAGTGGTATGCTTCGGGTAAATGAAATTACCCTCTTCATCTTTTTTGGTGTGGATGTGGCATGGCAAATCCAGCACATCATTTCCATCTTGATCTTTTACTTTCTTGGGGTTCCACAGCCCTTTGGGCTTCCCCTTGAACTTTCCTTGAGTCACGGCTAAGGCTTCACCAGGAGCAGCTGGCTCGGCTTTGCACTTCTGTTTCCGACGGGAGTTTCCTCCTCCGGTTTCATGGGCGACTGCTTTGTGTTTGCCACTCTGGAGTCGGTCTTCTTCTTCACCGTTGGCATACTTGGTGGCAATCTCCATCATCCGAGTCAGAGTCATATCTCTTGTCCGACCGAATTTCAGATTCAACTCCCGATACTTGACGCCTTCTTTATAGGCACAAATTGCTTGATGATCAGACACATTCTCCACCGTGTGGTGCAATGTGATCCATCTCTGGATGTAATCCCTCAAAGTCTCATTCGGTTTCTAAACACAACACTGTAATTCTAACAAATACCTTCAAATGTTCTAACAAATACTCGGGCATGATCTTCCCAAGTATAAATACTGCTAGGTGCTAACTGATTCAGCCATGCTCTAGCCGAGCCCTCCAACATCAGAGGAAGGTGTTTCATGGCCACTTCATCATTGCCGCCACCAATCTGGACAACCACTCGGTAGTCCTCAAGCCAAGTATCAGGCTTGGACTCACCAGTGAACTTACTGACTCCAGTCGCCAACCTAAAGTTGGGGGGAATCACTGCTGCCCTGATGGCTCTGATGAAGCACTCTGGGCCTGAGACATGCACCCTGCTGCTGGCTGGTAGATCTCTATCATGACCCTCTCGGTGAGCTCTCTTTCTATCGACCAAGCCCTAAACGAGAATAGATCTCGCATCAAAGCTTGGCTCCCTGGGGTCGACTGGAATCCCTCTCCCAATACTGTGAGGGTGCCTGTCATCATGTTGCCAAGGCACATATGACCCACTCCTTGGGGGAGGCGTGGGCACTCGACGACGATCATCGCGATCGACTCGGTGATCAAACTGCTCACGGTTTCTATACTGATCTCGTCGATCTCCACGTCCCTCACGCCTCGGGGGCGATCTTGGGCTGTGAGCTGACTGAACTGTGTCTGCAACCACAGATCTGCTATGTATCCTATTCCGCGACTGTGATACCACTGTATTCTGCTCTCCCGCCGCACGGAGCAAAGCTCGGATCTGCACCAGACCTCGACCAGCTTCTAACTGGGAAGGTTGGATTGACTCTGCTATCCATGCTGCAGCTGCGAGATTCTGGATCGGAGTTCGGTATACCTGAGTCGGAGGCAGAAAAAGTTGATGTCGACTGGATTCAGGAGCACGCTGTCAGGCACGCTCGTCGAGTGCACGTTGGAGGTTCTCCAGTCGAGTGCGCTCAACCAAGTTGGCCAGGCGCGCCTCCTCCAAGGCCCGGGCCTCAGGGGTTTCTCCTATGATAGGAGTGTGCAGTGCATCCATGTTCCGGCGGTGAAGTTCTTCTCTCCACTACGAAGAGAGGGGTTCAGGGTGGTACTCTTCATGAACGCGCGACGGATCGCCGTTCCCATCGCCTCTGTCTTCACGGGTGAAGCCAGGAGGACTGCGTGGTCCATTGACCATCAAAACTTCCGCCGCTGGGTCGCTGCTATCGCACTCGGATGCAGTCCCTATGGATCTAGTCGACAGATCAAACTGGCCGTAGAGGGTTTCGTCGGGCTCGATTGCCGCGACTTGAGGGGTGGCCGACTGGCGAGCCACCGCATGCTTCACCCACCGCTGAAGCCTCGACCGACCGGAACGCTTGCTCCGGCGGGCCACAGGGAGGGAAGAAGCTGCAGGAACCGAATGATACTGGGTCGACGGCTGCCGCAGGAGGACGCCGCAGACGCACGCGCGAAAGTGCGTTGCTCCGCGAGCGGGGAGTGCGTCGACGTCGAGTGGAGCCTCCTGCAGCCAAGTGGAGTCATCGGCGACAAATACGAGCGCGCCGAGACGGATCTCGTGGCCCTTAGCCAAACCTCCGCTTGAAACCATGATGAAGGGGATCGGAAAAATTGCAACCTCTCCAACAAGTCGCTAAGACACCTGTCCCACGGTGGGCGCCAACTGTCGTGGTTCTAAGTCTGACAGTAGAATGGGGGGTAGGTATGTAGAGGCAAGATCTTAGCTATGGAGGAACTTATACACGTGAGTTTTATGAGTTCAAGCCCTTCTCAGAGGAAGTAATAGCCCTACGTCTCGGAGCCCAGAGGCGGTCGACTGGATATATGCGTGTGAGTTACAGGGGGTGCGAACCCTTGTCCCAGAGGAGGAGGGTGGCTTATATAGAGTGTGCCAGGACCCCAGCTCCCCCCCGTTACGTAGGGTTCAATGTTCATAAAGAAGGAGCATTACTGGTAACATCCGAAGTAAAGTTCTATAAATGACTATTAAAGCTATGACTTAATCCCGACCATTGCAGAGTGAGTGGTTCTCCATCTTCTGGTAGTCGAGTGGTTGTTCGCATGGTCGAGTGTCTTCAAGACTGTTGAGTGGAACATGGCTTTATGGTCGAGTGGACGATGATATTTCTTTGACTGCTTCTGGTTCTTTTAGAGATGTCCTTGGGGAGGGTATCTTGGACAGATCCATGACCCTAACCTAGGTACATAGCTTCGTCACCTTGGGCATCCCCAAGCTTAGGCTCTTGCCACTCCTTATTCCATAATCCATCAAATCTTTACCAAAAACTTGAAAACTTCACAACACAAAACACAAACCACCACTTAAGGTAATGTAATGAACTCATTCTTTATTTATATTGGTGTTAAACCTACTGTATTCCAACTTCTCTATGGTTCATAACCTCCGATACTAGCATAGATGCATCAAATAAGCAAACAACACACGAAAAACAGAATCTGTCAAAAACAGAACAGTCTGTAGTAATCTGTAGGTTTCGAATACTTCTGTAACCCCCAAAATTCTAAAATAAATTTTTGGACATGAGGAATTTATCTATTAATCATCTGCAAAATGAATCAACCTAATCGCACTCTCCAGTAAAAAATGGCAGCAAATCTCGTGAGCGCTAAAGTTTCTGTTTTTTACAACAAGATCACAAAGACTTTCCCCAAGACTTCCCAAAGGTTCTACTTGTCACAAACACTAATTAAAAGCATAAAACCACATCTAAACAGAGTCTAGATGAATTATTTACTACTAAACTGTACCAAAAAGCAAGGAACAAAAATAAAATTGGGTTGCCTCCCAACAAGCGCTATCGTTTAACGCCCCTAGCTAGGCATAAAAGCAAGGATATATCTATGTATTATCAGCTTTGGTATGCAATTCGTAAGTGGCTCTCATAATAGATTCATAAGGTAATTTAATTTTCTTTCCAGGAAAGTATTCCATGCCTTTCCTTAATGGAAATTGGAATCTAATATTTCCTTCTTTCATATCAATAATTGCACCAATCGTTCTAAGAAAAGGTCTACCAAGAATAATAGGACATGTAGGATTGCAATCAATATCAAGAACACTGAAATCTACGGGCACATAATTCCTATTGGCAACAATAAGAACATCATTAATCCTTCCCATAGGTTTCTTAATAGTGGAATCCGCAACGTGCAAGTTTAAAGAACAATCATCAAATTCACGGAAACCTAACACATCACACCAAGTTTTTGGAATCGTGGAAACACTAGCACCCAAATCACATAAAGCATAACATTCATGATCTATAATTTTAATATTAATAGTAGGAGCCCATTCATCATGAAGTTTTCTAGGGATAGAAACTTCCAATTCAAGCTTTTCTTCATAAAATTGCATTAAAGCATCAACGATATGTTTAGTAAAAGCCTTATTTTGACTATAAGCATGCGGATAATTTAGCACAAATTGCAACAAGGAGATACAATCTGTTAAAGAACAACATAAAGCATAGCATTCATGATCTATAATTTTAATTTTAATAGTAGGCTCCCATTCATCATGAAGTTTTCTAGGGATAGAAACTTCCAATTCAAGCTTTTCTTCATAAGATTGCATTAAAGCATCAACGATATGTTTAGTAAAAGCCTTATTTTGACTATAAGCATGCAGATAATTTAGCACGAATCGCAACAAGGAGATACAATCTGTTAATGAACAATTATCATAATTAAATTCCTTGAAATCCAAAATAGTGGGTTCATTGCTATGTAAAGTTTTGACCTCTCCAATCCCACTTTTATTAATTTTTGCATCAAGATCTAAAAACTCTGAATCATTGGGACGCCTTTTAACTAAAGTTGGCTCATCTCCATTCCCATCATTATCAAGATTCATATTGCAAAACAAAGATTTAACAGGAGACACATCAATCACTTTTAGATCTTCATCCTTATTATCATCAAAACTAGAAGAACACACTTTTATAAAGCAATCCTTTTTTGCATGCATCCTAGCGGTTCTTTCTTTGCACTCATCAATGGAAATTCTCATGGCTTTGAGAGACTCATAGATATCATGCTTAGGTGGAATAGATCTAAGTTTCAAAGAATCAACATCAAGAGAAATTATATCGACGTTCCTAGCCAACTCATCAATCTTAGACAGTTTTTCTTCAATCAAAGCATTGAAACTCTTTTGCGAACTAATAAATTCTTTAATATTAGATTCAAAATCAAAGGGCATATTATTATAATTTCCATAAGAATTGTTGTAGGAATTACCATAATTATTAGAGGAATTACCAGGATAGGCCTAGGATTAAAGTTTCCTCTATACGCGTTGTTACCAAAATTGTTCCTACCAATAAAATTCACATCCATAGATTCATTATTATTCTCAATAAAAGTAGAAAAAGGCATATCATTAGGATCAGAAGAAACACTCTTATTAGAAAACTATTTCATAAGTTCATCCATCTTTCCACTCAAAACATTAATTTCTTCTATTGCATGCACCTTTTTACTAGTATATATTTCAGTGTGCCATTGAGAATAATTAACCATAATATTATCTAGGAGTTTAGTAGCTTCTCCTAAAGTGATTTCCATAAAAGTGCCTCCCACGGCCGAATCTAAAAGATTTTAGAAGCAAAATTCAATCCGACATAAAAAAATTGTATAATCATCCAAAGATTCAAACCATGTGTAGGGCAATTACGTATCATTAATTTCATCCTCTCCCAAGCTTGTGCAACATGTTCATGCTCAAGCTTCTTAAAATTCATAATATTGTTTCTAAGAGACATGATCTTAGCGGGAGTAAAATACTTAGAGAGAAAAAACATCTTTGCACTTATTCCATGAATCGATACAATTTTTAGGCAAAGACGAAAACCAAGTTTTAGCATGATTTCTAAGAGAATACGGGAATAGCTTCAATTTAACAATATCATTATCCACATCTTTATTCTTTTGCATATCACACAAATGAACAAAGCTATTTAGATGGGTAGCGGCATCTTCACTAGGAAGGCCAGAAAATGGATCTTTCATGACAAGATTCAGCAAAGCAGTATTAATTTCACAAGTTTCAGCATCGGTAAGAGGAGCAATCAGAGTGCTAATAAAATCATTATTGTTGGTATTGGAAAAGTCACACAATTTAGTATTATATTGAGCCATCGTGACAAACAATCCAACACACAAGCACACAAGAAGCAAGCGAAAAGAGATGAACTAGAAAAGAGAAGGGGAACGGAAAAAGAGGGTGAATAAAACGGCAAGGGTGAAGTGGGGGAGAGGAAAACAAGAGGCAAATGGCAAAGAATGTAATGCGAGGGATTAGAGTTTGTGATGGGTACAAGGTATGTCTTGACTTGTGCATAGATCTCCCCGGCAACGGCGCTAGAAATCCTTCCTGCTACCTCTTGAGCACTGCGTTGGTTTTCCCTTGAAGAGGAAAGGGTGATGAAGCAAAGTAGCATAAGTATTTTCCTTAGTTTTTGAGAACCAAGGTATCAATCCAGTAGGAGACTACACGCAAGTACCTCGTACCTGCACAAACAAATAAGAACCTCGCAACCAACGCGATAAAGGGGTTGTCAATCCATTCATGGTCACTTACGAGAGTGAGATCTGATAGAGATAATAATAATAAGATAAATATTTTTGGTATTTTTATGATATAGATTTGTCAGGACCCCGATTCCAAATCACATCTATCTAGCCGGTAACACCTCATATCACTTTGCAGCCTCACACATGGTATTCCCATGGGTGTCGCCTTACCATGGCCCGGGTCCGTTTGCGCCTTTTGGCTCACGTATATGATAGTGTCGCTAGCATCCATATGACAGGGAACCGAGGCCGACATGGCTAGTCGTGAACCCAAAGCGGCACTAACCTATGGGGACAGGCATACATGAATCAACTTCGAGCATGTCGGTCAGCAGCGTGTGAATCCGGGCTGTAGCAGGCTAGGCAGGACTCTGGATGTCACCGCGTGACATTTCCCTGAAGGGACAGACACAGGAACGAAATGAAACACATGCCGTCCAGTCAAGTGTCCTGAGCAGTAGTGCTGGGCTAGTAGACTCCGGTGAATCGGGCTGTAGCGGACTACTATGGCTCAAGGAAGCACTAGACTACATTTACCCATAAGAGAGGCTGCCAAGGATAAACAACTAGATTGTCGGATTCCACACATACCAAGCATTTCAATCATACACACAATATGCTCGATATGTGTAATTACAACATGGCATCACAAAATAACTCCACGACTCAAGTATTTATTAGGCTCTGGGGAGCGAGATAATACAAACATGGGTCTCATGACCCAACAATCATAGCATCCAATCAAAGCACATGTGAAAGCTTAACATGTCTGAGTACAGACATCTATAAATGAAAAAGGCTGGGAAGCCTGACTATCTACCAGATCCTGCCGAGGGCACAAGATCGTAGCTGAGGTGTCAAGCTAAATGTCGAAGTCCACACGGAACTACTAGCGAGACTGATGTCTCTGCAAAACATAAAATAGGCAAACGTGAGTACAAATGTACCCAGCAAGACTTACATCAGAACTATCTACATATGCATCGGTATCAACAAAGGGGTGGTGGAGTTTAACTGCAGCAAGCTAGCTTTGACTCGGTGGCTATCCTGAACTATGACTGCAAGTAACTCTTTTGAGGTGGTGCACACGAGTCGACATATTCACCATACCAATACACCACTATGGATCCGCTCCCGTCTCCCTGCGAGAACGCAATCCATAGCACTCACGCTTATCTTGCAAGTTTTAGAGTATCCACTTTCATTTGTCTATGAACTATGCAAGGGGTCCAAGTTTCCATATCCGAGGAATCCGGCTATTCGAATAGATAATGATAACCCTACAGGGGTGTACTTCTTCACACACGCTCTTGCCACTTATCGCCCTGTACACGTCATGTACCTCGACAACCTTCAAGCGGAAGCCGGGCGAGAGAGTCAGCCACGACCTGACTAACCAACAAGTCTCTAGTCCAGGTTTATCGCCTATTCTGGTTCCATCCGCAAGGAGATCCGACCGGGGTGTCGCTCACGGCCCCAAACGATGTGAGCAGGGTTCCCCAGCCCACCATCCGGGTGCCACTTGGTACACCGTGCCATGGTGCCTAGTCTGTCCCAAGCCCACCTGTACCGGGTGCCACTTGGTAGACTACTAACACTACCTACAAACACCAGAAACTAGTTGCAACTCCTGGACAGAGATCGAGTTGATTAATAAGTCGAGAGAGCTTGGAGCGCCCGGAGCCCAATGTGTGGTAGTAACTGTTCATGGATCACAAACATAGGACTTAGTTCCTAAGATCGGCTGCAATGAGACAACCCACCATGTACTCCTACATGGCCTCTCACCGCTACCTTTACCAAAGCGTGTTCACACACTTAGCTCTCAACAGTAGGACATGTTCACCACATTCCAATTCATCCCCGATGAATCAGACCTGACTCAACTCTAAGCAGTAGCAGGCATGACAAACAAACATGAATGCGTAGGCACATCAGGGCTCAAACAACTCCTACTCATGCTAGTGGGTTTCATCTATTTATCGTGGCAATGACAGGTCATGCAGAGGAAAGGGGTTCAGCTACCGCAGCATGTAACAGTTGAAACGTTGTTGTCCTAATGCAGTAAAAGAGAGCAGGAGCGAGAGAGTGGGATTGTATCAGAATGAACAAGAGGGTTTTGCTTGCCTGGCACTTCTGAAGGTAATATAGTTCTTCATCGGTGTCATCGATCACATCGTCGGAACCACGTCTATCGGTGGGGAACAATCACCGGCAAACACAGAAAAAATATAATCAATGCAATGCACGAAATGATGCATGATCATGACATGTCGATATGCTATGATTTGTACTAATGCATCTAGAAACAATTTAAATGAAGTCCATATGAACCAAGGGTTCATATGCAAACTCCTTAAGGGGTATTTAAAATGCCATTATCATGTTTTCACTTATACAGGGGGTATAAGTTGGTTGAACATGCATGAAAGTAGCATAAATGGATAGATTGAATTTTTCTGATCATTTTTCATATATAAATTATTTCATTTGGAGTTATGGTTGATTTTATATGATTTTTAGAAGTTTTGAACATTTTCCGAAATTTATAAATCATTTCTGATTTATTTTAATTCCAGAGAACTTTACTGTGTCAGCACTGCGTCATCATGACATTAGCAGGTCAATAGGGCGCGGTCCAGGTCAAACCTGACCTGTGGGGCCCGCATGTTAGTGTAACAGGGCAGGAACAGAGGCTGACTTGTGGGGCCAGGTCAACAGCCACGTCAGCACGGTCAAAGCTGACGCGTGGGTCCCGCGGGGTTATGACTAATCTAAGCAGAAATAAAGCTGGGGTTAATTAGGGCATGGGGCCCATTTGTCAGTGAGCAAGGGGGGTTAATTAGGGCGTGATTAGCCCCTAACAGTGGTTGTCACCGGCGGCTAATCACCGGTGAGCACACAAACGCGGCAAAGTCGCCCTTCCGGCCAACTCCGGCGATGGATGGATGCGTGGCTAGGCGCGTTGGAGAGCTCATGGTGCAGTGCATCCAGCGGTGGTCGCGGGGCTGCCGGGGATGGCCAGCAGCGGCGACGACGGCGAGCTTGGTGGCGGCGGTGCTACGGTGGTGCGTGTGCGCGGGGCCGCGTGGTGCTAGCGACCCAAAGGAGTGGCTGGGCGGCATCACCTAGCCACCCGGAGCACGACGAGAAGTAGTGCAAGGAGAGACGAGCTCGACAAAAAGTAGAGCACCGGCAATGGCGGACAGCGAGCTTTGGTTACGGCGGGGAACGACACTACGGCAAGCGACAAGCCACGGGGACAGGGGGAAACGGCAGAGGAGCTCACTGGGAGGTCGAAGCGCAGCTCAGTGGGCTCGGGGTCGACCTGGAAGCGGTGAATTTGTCGACAGCGTCCGGCGGCCGTGCGGAGAAGACGAGCTCGAGGACAAGGCTTCAGGGCGTCCGGGGTCCTGCGGTTCGGCGTAGAGGTGTGCGGCAGCAAGGCGAAGCTCGTGGGATAGCTAACTGGCTATGGGGAGATCGGTGGACGCGGCGAGCGGCGGCGGTGGCAACGGATCCGTTCGGGTTGCCGCGAGAGAGAGAGAGAGAGAGCAGAGGAGGGGAAAGAGGTCCAGGGAGAGAGGGGAGAGGACGAGGGGGTCGGGGGGTGTGCGTGGCGGCGACCAGGCAGTCGAGGGGGGCACGCAGGCAGGGAGGAGCCAGCATGGCTCACCTGCGCATCGGGCATGCAACTGCTTCTCCTCCTGGCAGGAGGAAGAAGACAGTGGTGCCCCTGGTGGGCCGGGCTGGCTTTGGCCAGTAGGCCACTACAGTGGTGGGCTGCACGGTAAGGTTTCCTGTTTCTCTCTCTCTTTTCCATTTCTGTTTTCTATTTCTGTAATTGTTTTGAATTTGGTTTGCTAACCAAATATTTTTGTAGCTTCTGAGATTTATTGTAGAAGCAATATGGATTATTCCAAAGCTCCACAAAATGTTTCAGAATAATTGGAGCTACCAAATATTTTATAGAAATTAATAGCTCCAATTCAAATATAATATGAGTTAATTCAAAAACCATAAATGCCTTGGAAAAATGTGCATGCCCTCTAGTAAAGGTTTTAACCTTTTTCCATAAATAATGAACATTTTTGAAGGGCATTTTGGGTTCATTGAAGATATTTTTATTTGAACCTAGTTGAATTTATTTGGTGCTAGGGTTTGAACATCCCCAATTCAAATTTCATAAATTTAAACATGATGCATAGATGATCTCAGATGCAACTAAATACAAGCAGTTCTAGGGTTGTGACAAGATTGGAATATAAAGATTGCAAAATAAACGGCTCCAGAAATAGCTAGTTGACGGGAGATTAATATAATGGAGAATAGACCCGGGGGCCATAGATTTCACTAGTGGCTTCTCTCAAGATAGCATAAGTATTACGGTGGGTGAACAAATTACTGTCAAGCAATTGATAGAAGAGTGCATAATTATGAGAATATCTAGGCATGATCATGTATATAGGCATCATGTCCGCGACAAGTAGACCGAAACGATTCTGCATCTACTACTATTACTCCACACATCGACCGCTATCCAGCATGCATCTAGAGTATTAAGTTCATAAGAACAGAGTAACACATTAAGCAAGATAATAAGATGTAGAGGGATAAACTCAAGCAATATGATATAAACCCCATCTTTTTATCCTCGATGGCAACAATACAATACATGCCTTGCTTCCCTTGCTATCACTGGGAAAGGACACCGCAAGATTGAATCCAAAGCTAAGCACTTCTCCCATTGCAAGAAAGATCAATCTAGTAGGACAAACCAAACTGATAATTCAAAGAGACTTGCAAAGATAGCCAATCATACATAAAAGATTTCAGAGAAGAATCAAATATTGTTCATAGATAAACTTGATCATAAACCCACAATTCATCGGATCTCGACAAACACACTACAAAAAGAGTTACATCGAATAGATCTCCAAGAAGATCGAGGAGAACTTTGTATTGAGATCCAAAGAGAGAGAAGAAGCCATCTAGCTAATAACTATGGACCCGAAGGTCTGAAGTAAACTACTCACACATCATCGGAGAGGCTATGGTGTTGACGTAGAAGCCCTCCGTGATTGATTCCCCCTCCGGTGGAGCTCCGGAAAAGGCCCCAAGATGGGATCTCTTGAGTACAGAAGGTTGCGGCGGTGGAAATAGGAGCACCAGGAGATATACCTCGAAAACATCCAGGAGCACCATGAAACCCTATTTCCAGCGCCGCAACCTTCTGTACATATATAGGAGGAAGAAGTAGGTAGGTGGAGCTACGAGAGGCCCACGAGGGTGGGGGCGCACCCAGGGGGAAGGCACGCCTCCCTGCCTCATGGCCTCCTCGTTGATTTCTTGACATCCACTCCAAGTCCCCTGGATCACGTTTGTTTCAAAAATAACTCTCCCGAAGGTTTCATTCCGTTTGGATTCCGTTTGATATTCCTTTTCCGCGAAACACTAAAATAGGCAAAAAAAACAGCATTTTGCAATGGGCCTTGGGTTAATAGGCTAGTCCCAAAAATAATATAAAAGTGTATAATTAAGCCCATAAACATCCAAAACAGATAATATAATAGCATGGAACAATAAAAAATTATAGATACATTGGAGACATATCACTCCGCTTGAACCGTTCTTGGTCCAAAGGGTCTTGGGGGATGATGAAATCATCCTCTCCAAGACTGGCCTCCTCTTCAAAGAGTGGGAGCTAGTTGCTATCTTCGGAGTCTTCGGTGTTTTCTGAATTGAGCTGGTCCTCCTACCCTGTGAGGTCATCCTGATGATGTTTGAAGGCTGGATCTCCGGTGAGGTCATCCATATTATTTACGATGTCGTTCTCCACAGAGTCCATGTTGCTTGCATGGCTTCGACGTGGCTTTGATCAACGATGTTGTTTTCGGCGCTTGGGCGGCTCATCTCTGTGATTGCCTCTGTCCTGATTGGGGGTGACATCGCCGTCCTTGCACTACAAAAAAATACACTTCCATGATGATACGTGTTTGTCATAGTAGGTCGCGTTTTTTGTCATGCATGTACATCCATGACGATTTTATGACAGAATCAAGATATTCATACTATGCTGTCGTAGAAGTGTTCCATGACATTACCAAAATTATCATCACGGAAGTGTCCACTTCCATGACAATAAATCGCGCGTCACAAAAGTGCTTTCGTCAAGGGTGACCGACACATGGCATCCACCGTAACGGAACGCCGTTAAGCTATCGGGTCAGATTTTGGATCCGATAACCCGTTAACAGCCCTGACCAATGGGAAATTTCCACGTGTAAAATTCTGATTAGCCGAAGGAAACACGTGTTGCCTCACCGTTGGGACAGATGTCATCCACTCATTGGACAGGAGGCGCCTATGATTGGTCGACACGTGGCACGGCCCAATAGTGGCCCATTCCGGTGAAAAAGGCCGGCCCAGTAAAAATTAGCAGGCCGGCCCATATATGGCCTACTTGTGTCAGGTCCATTTAAGCCCACGACCCATATGAGATGTGCCAATTCGGACCGTCAATGTCCCGTTAAAGATTTGACACCATTGTAGCCCATCGTCAGTTCGAGCCCGTTAACAGGCCGCTATATATTTGGGCTCAATATCGGCCCGATGAGATTTCGGCCTGTTAACGGCCCATTTAATGGATGGGCCAATTTTCAGGATGTACATCTTTCGGCCTTTTAGCGACCCATTTAAATGTTGGGCTAATTTCCGGTCCGGTGTGTGTTTCAGCTATTGACGACCCATAAATCTGATGGGCCATTTGTAGTCGGACCTGAGTTTTGGCCTTTTAGCGGCCCATTTAAGTGTTGGGCCAATTTCTGGCCCGGTGTAACTTTCAGCCTATTGACGGCCCATAAATCAGTTGGGCCATTTGTAGTCGGACCTGAGTTTTGGCCTTTTAGCGACCCATTTGAGTATTGGGCCAATTCCTGGCCCTGTGTGCCTTTCGGCCTGTTAACGGACCATAAATGAGTTGGGCCATTTGTAGTCGGACCTTAGTTTTGGCCTTTTAACGGCCCATGCCCTTCATGGTCCAATACCAGCCCGGTTTATCTTTCGGCCTGCTAAAGGCCCACAACACAGTTGGGCCGTTTACAATACGACCTGACTTTCGGCCTCTTAGCGGCCCATGCTCTTCATGGTCTAGTACAAGCCCGCTGTCTCTTTCGGCCTGCTAAAGGCCTACAGTATAGTTGGGCCATATGTAGCCCAAACTTAGTAACGGCCTGTTAACGGCCCGTGAAATAAAGGCCACCTGTTGCCTGCTTCGATGTCGGCCTGTTAATGACCCGGGAGGTAAGAGGGCCGACCATTAACTTTGGGCCTAGTAACGGCCCATTAACTTAATGGGCCCACTAAAGTTCGTTCATGTCTTTAGGCCAAATTAGATAATTTGAGCCCATTACGACGAGCAATTATGCACAGGACCAAAACCGATCAAGCAAAGGTACGGAATACAGGGAATAACGTTGCACATCCAGCATATATTATAGGAAATTACATCCACTGGGCAATCAAAGATTGATGCCAGTGCAAATAAATGAGCAGAACCTAACCATCTACAACATCACAATCTGCAACCTCAGCACAGATGACGCCCATAAGCATGTGGGCAAGTTCTTGCTGCTTTGCTACACTTTCTCTGAAAACAATGATCAGTTGTTGTGTCGCACGACTCTGTACCTCTGATTCATCCACCATTTCTATCATCGCTTCAACCATTAATTGGTTCACAGACATACATTTATTCCATTGCATTCGAGACAGAGGATACTGAACAGATTCAGATGGCGATTTTGGCAGGCTTGTATTACTGATAGTGGAGAGTGTCTCGACCACTGCATCATAACATAAATTAGGATGGGAACCAAAGAGATTAATCATGAGTTATTGGCCTATTACCTAGCCTAGATTTACTGGAAAGAAATAGTGGGGTTGCCTTGCTGTTTTCAGAGTTTGTCTTCTTATCTTCAGCAGCCTGCACAAAATTAACACACTAGCATTGCTATCATTGGCCAAGTCAGATAATAGGAAAGCAACATTGACACAGCGAATGTTTGGGCAACTAGCCTACACCAAATTAACACAATATGGCACAGCTATCATCAGCCAGGTAAGGTAATACGAAAGCAACATTGACACAATGAATGAATGGGCAATCGGAGAAGCACTACAATTCAGTAATGTGCGTGATATGAGATAGTACATTCATGTAGCTCAGTATGCAAAACTACCAGGCAGTTTTCCTTACAAAAATCAACATTGGCGCCTTTAACATTTTGCTACAACTAATTTTAGATCAGATAAAGGTTAGATTCACGCCGATTAACAAAATACATGCTGATGTAAAAATATAGTGATATACAACAGGTACTTACATCAGCATTGGAGCACAGAGAATTCCCGCAAGATATTTTCCATGAATATGATCCCAATGGAGGAAGTCTTGTATCGTTTAACCTTATTTTCTAAAAGAGAGATGGGTAAGAAACATGTAGAAAATATGATCAGAATGCTATAAAGTTTCATGATGCGAGGATACGCACACAGTTCCTAGAATGGAGTTGATATTCTTTTGCTAGACTGGAGCGGACTAGTTCTTTGGCCACTGGAATCTGCTTATTATCAGTGGGAGTTGGGTTTCTTTGTGCTGGAGCAGTATCTATGAAAAATGGAGTTGGTTTATTATCTCCTGGCATTTGGATCTTTTGCAGAGACCTGGTTTGTAACCCTTCAGATTCTAACATAGCCGTCTTCCCCTTGCATGCCTTATATAGAAGAATGGTGATTCAGTTATAAAACATGCTACATCAGAGATGGAATAGGTACTGAAGAATAGAAAGGCATGACATATTGACATGTATTCCCTCCATCCGGAAATAAATGGATGGGTCTAGGCGTATTTCAGTTATAGATACATCCAGTTTTATCCGTTTCTGTGACATTTAATCCGGATGGAGGGAGTATGATGTAAGAGCTAGGGATACGACAGGACAACACAGTAAAAAAACACTGAAAAACCCACTGCAAAACCAAAGTGTCACAGCCCTAGAATTTGATTGCAATTAGTTTCATAAAAATCCATGGATCATGTCTATATTGTTTGAAATTTGAAATGGGGATGTTCAAACCCTAGCACCACATGGAATTCAAATAGGCTCAACTAAAGTCATTTTCAATGAACCCAAAATGCCTTTGAAAATGTTCATGATTTCTGATAAAGGTGAAAACCTCTGCCAAAAATGATGAACATATTTCTAGGTCATTCCTGGATTTTTGAATTAATTCACATTGTATTTGACTTTGGGCATTTAAACACTTTAAATAATTTAAATGCTCAGATAATGCTGAAATTAAATGTGGGCCGCTGGAATAATCCAGAGAGTGTCCACAAATTATTCCAACATTTTACAAAATGCTTTAGTATTTTTACTAAAGCCAAAATAGCAGCAGAAAAATAGAAAATAGTAACAAAATTAGAAAACTAGAGAGAGGCAGAAACTTACCAGGTCTACACAGTAACGACCGGGCACTGTTCCTGGCCCAGCCCAGGGACAGGGGCGTCTTCTTCCTCGTGCCAGTGGGCACGAGGGCGTGTGCCACGGCACGCCGGCCACCTCCTGCTTACCTGCTCGCCGCTGGAAGCACCCGAGGGCACCACGCACCCCCCTCGACACCTCTCGACCTCCCTCGCTCTCTCCCTGGACCCCCTCCCACTCCTCTGCTCTCTCCCGCAGCACAACCGAGCGCGTTCGCCGCTGCCGCTCGCCGTAGCCATGGCCACCACCTCTCCTACGCCCCCTGAAGCTGCCCACAAGCTCCGCCTCGTTCCTCTCTTCCTCCTCACCGCACTAAGTGAGCCGGGAAGCCCTGCAATGTCCTCACCACCCTCATCTTCGTCCTCGGCTGCCGTGGACCGTCGCCGTCGATTGGCTCCATTCAGGCCTTCCCCGAGCTCACCGACGACTCCATCAGAAGCGCTGTGAGCTCCCGCCCGTTTTCCCCCTTACCCCGTCGTCGCGCACGAAGCCTTGCTAGTTTTCCCCCGCCGTCCCGTGAGCTTGTTGCCGCCGCGCTTGTCGCCGCCGTCGTTCCAGGTCACCGACCTCACGTCCGAGCACGGCCCCGAGCTCGTGGAGCTCCAAGGAGCCCGCCCCGCCTCTCAGCTCACTCGCTAGCCAAGCATAGCCCAGCGCTCGTTCTTGCCCAAGCTCCGTCCGCCGCCAACACCACCGTGGTCATCGTCCCCGGCTACTACACAGCCTCCCGAGGCCTCCCCTAGTCGAGCATGAGCGTGAGCTCTCCACTGGTACCCTCGGCGCATCGAACCGCTGCCGGAGCAGCGATTCCGACATGCCTCTGCCGTCGGATGAGGTCGCCGGCGGCGAAACCCTGTTTAGCTGACGTGGCAACAATTAGTTTAGGCTCTAATTAACACCCACAGCCACTGACCGGTGGGCCTAGCCCCTCTAACGATTTTGGTTAGGTTTAACTAAAATCACTAATTATAACTGAGCCTATGACATGTGGGCCCCCACGTGACAGGTTTGACCCTGGTCAGCCCCGGTTGACCTGATGATGTCATCTTGATGTCATGCTAACGCTGCAACTATTTTTTGAAATTTGAATAAATCAGAAAAGGTTTAGAAAATTTCAAAAAATAGTTAAAACTTCAAAAATTCATAGAAATTCAACCGTAACTCCAAATAAGATAAATTATATATGAAAAATTATCATAAAAATCCAATCTATCCATCTGTACCATTTTCATGCATGTTTGAGCAAGTTATCCTCACTGTTTAGGATGAAACATGATTAGGGCAAAGTTCATAATAGGTTTGGAGTTGGAATTTGTTGTAGTTTTGAATTCCACTTCAATTAAAATGACTTTCTGTCGCATTAGCCCAAGTCACAGCATATTGCCATGTCATGATCATGCATCATATTGTTGCATTACATTGATTGTATTCTTCCTTGTTTGCCGGTAATTGCCCCCTCTTAGTAGACGATGTTTCCGACGTTGTGATCGATGACACCGATGAAGAGCTATACTATCTTCATAAGTGCCAGGCAAGCAAAAACCCCTTGTTCATCCCAATACAATCCCACTCTCTCGCTCCTGCTCTCTTTTACTGCATTAGGACAACAATGTTTCAACTGTTACATGCTGCGGTAGCTGAACCCCTTTCCTCTGCATGACATGTCATTGCCACAGTAAATAGATGAAACCCACTAGCATGAGTAGGAGTTGTTTGAGCCCTGATGTGCCTACTCATTCATGTTTGTTTGTCATGCCTGCTACTACTTAGAGTTGAGTCAGGTATAATTCATCGGGGATGAATTGGAATGTGGTGAACATGTCCTACCGTTGAGAGCTAAGTGTGTGAACATGATTTGGTAAAGGTAGCGGTGAGAGGCCTTGTAGGAGTACATGGTGGGTTGTCTCATTGCAGCCATTCTTAGGAACTGAGTTCTGTGTTTGTGATCCATGAACAGTTACTACCCCACATTGGGTTCCGGTAACTCGACCCCTCTCGACTTATTAATCCACTTGATCTCTGTCCAGGAGTTGCAACTAGTTTCTGGTGTTTGTAGGTAGTGTTAGTAGTCTACCAAGTGGCACCTGGTACAGGTGGGCTTGGGACAGACTAGGCACAGTGGCACGGTGTACCAAGTGGCACCCGGATGGTGGGCTTGGGAACCCTGCTCACATCGTTTGGGGCCGTGAGCGACACCCCGACCGGATCTCCTTGCGGATGGAACCCGAATAGGCGATAAACCTGGACGAGAGACTTGTGTGATTAGTCAGGTCGTGGCCAACTCCCTCGCCCGACTTTCGCTTGAAGGTTGCCGAGGTACATGACGTGTACAGGGCGATAAGTGCCGAGAGCGTGTGTGAAGAAGTACACCCCTGTAGGGTTATCATTATCTATTAGAATAGCCGGATTCCTCGGATATGGAAACTTGGACCCCTTACATAGTTCATAGACAAGTGAAAGTGGATACTCTAAAACTCGCAAGATAAGCGTGAGTGCTATGGATGGCGTTCTCGCAGGGAGCGGATCCATAGTGGTGAATTGGTATGGTGAATTTGTGGACTCGTGTGCGCCACCTCAAAAGAGTTACTTGAAGTCGTAGTTCAGGATAGCCACTGAGTCAAAGCTGGCTTGCTGCAGTTAAACTCCACCACCCCCTTGTTGGTACCGATGCATATGTAGATAGTTCTGATGTAAGTCTTGCTGGGTACATTTGTACTGACATTTGCTTATTTTATGTTTTGAAGAGAGATTTCGGTCTTGCTAGTAGTTCCACGTGGACTTCGACGTTTAGCTTGTTACCTCAGCTACGATCTTGTACCTTGGGAGGGTCTTGTAGATAGTCAGGCTTCTGAGCCTTCTTCATTTGTAGTTGTCTGTACTCAGACAAGTTAAGCTTCCGCATGTGCTTGTTGCTTGTATGCTCTGAATGTTGGGTCATGAGACCCATGTTTGTAATATCTCGCTCCTCGGAGCCTAATGAATAAATACTTTGAGTCGTAGAGTCTTGTTGTGATGCCATGTTGTATTGCACATATTGAGCATATTGTGTGTATGACTGAAATGCTTGGTATGTATGGGATCCGACAACCTAGTTGTTTATCCTTGGTAGCCTCTCTTATGGGGAAATTTAGTCTTGTGCTTCCATGAGCCATAGTAGTCCGCTACAGCCCGATTCACCGGAGTCCTACTAGCCCAGCACTACTGCCCCGGAACACTTGTCTGGCCGGCATGTGATTCACTTCGTTCCTGTGTCTGTCCCTTCGGGGAAATTTCATGCGGTGACATCCGGAGTCCTGCCTAGCCTGCTACAGCCCGGGTTCCCGGAGTCCTGTTAGCCCAGTGCTACAGCCCGGATTCGCACGCTGCTGACCAACATGCTCGATGTTGATTCATGTATGCCTGTTGCCGTAAGTTAGTGCCACTTTGGGTTCATGACTAGTCATGTCGGCCCGGGATGACGTGTTACTAAACCATAGTTTCCTAGGATTGTTGAGTTCAAGCCTCAGTTCAGTTCCTACTACTTCCATATGTTCATAGCTGGCCTCAGAACCTTGATATTGTGATGTTGAGAGGTTATGCCACCATCTTTGCAGGTTGTCTCAAATCATTTTGAGCATTTACAGTCGTTATGCTGTCCGAGTCATCCCAGGTTTCTAAAATAGTCTAATGCATTTGCAAATCCCTTCTTTCCATTCCCGATGTTTCTTTGGGCCAGTTTAACCACACTAATTGCTGAGTTGAGGTATTCTATTGCCTCGACTTATATGTTAGAATTATTATTATGACCCTAGGTGTCCTAGGGGATCATCTAGTAACCTAGTCATGTTTTGTATTTCCAGTGTGATGATTCTGGCCATTATTCTCGAAAGCATCCCGTGATGCCATCTAGTAGTAGGTATTCCACTCCTGGGTTCCTGACCCAAAATCCACTCTACTTACCTCGTGTTGATAGTGTTGCTCGTACCTTTACGATATTAGTAACCTTTGCGATAGTCCTCGAGGTCTGTGCCATTTCCTTCTTCCAAATACCATGAACCATTATGGCAGAAGATCTTTGAACCAATGATCACAACAAGAGTGCTCTTGATGAGGTCTCCATTCTATGCTGTGACTCTGCCAGTTCTACCTTTCTGCATGGATTTTCCGGAAGAAATATGTTGAGCTTTATTCGACATACTAATCTATGCATCTACAACTCAGAAAATTATATGTTCCTTGAGTTGTCCCTCTTTAGTTGTATTTTGGTCTTTGTCTATCAGTTGATAGTCAGGAGTAGCTGTGCATTCGTGTTATCGATGTCTTTTATTCTTGTGGTCTGTCAAGCCATTCTATTCGGAATGACTAGGAGAAACAAACTCCAGCACCTCATCCATATCCAGGATTGGGTCAAAGCAGTTGTATTCCGCAGATGAAAATGCAACCCAGCTTTTGACTTTGTTCTACCTTGGAGTGTTGCTCTCTTTATGTCAGGATTGTCATGAGAATTGCACCACCTCTTATGAATTCTTGACGTAGTGATACTTCTCACCATCATCATTCATTCCTCGGTTTCCGTGTTATTGTAACCGAGATGCCGACAAGTGAATCGTGGTGTGTGAAATCTATGCTCCTAGCAATTTCGTTGCTTGGTAGTTAATTGGACAATAACCTCATTCTTAGCGTGTTGATTATTGAATCATCACCCTAAGGTTGATTGTGCTACCTAGTCCTTATTTCCGGTGCACTGTTCGATCAATGAGTTAGGATTGTGTCAATCCCTTGCTCGTTTAACCATATCGTCTAGCCCTGAAAAGCAAGATTGTTCCCGAGCTCAGTAACATATCAATGGTTCGTGATTTTTCGAAAATCTTCTCGGAAGTGTTACCAGGTTGTCACCTGACCGCTATGTTGAGCTCGTGATCGAGTTGGTTTCTTGTAAACCAGCCATTCTCCAAGAAATCTGTGTCGGTTACCCCCTGAGCTAGTTGGTTAAGCTAAACAATAACTTGGAGAGTTGGAAGATAAAAGCTTGCCAGCCTAGCTCATTTCAAGGGATATATTTGCGTGTGTTGAAGATAGGTGATATCTTCATCGATTGATCCTCGTGATTAGTTGATCTATTACCTTGTCAAAACTTTGACTTGAGTATGGGCTATCGTCAAGTAAAATCAGAACCAATGATATTCATAATGTTGTCTTACTCTTGGTTGACCCCTCGAGCATGCACCATTATATCTTTTGGGTCTGACCAACACTATTGTCTTGTTCATGTAGTTGTGGAATTCCATCTATATGGAAACCTGGATGAATTGTTGTTGAGCCCATCGACAACATCCTTGTCTCCTCCTTAATTCATGTTGAACATCAAGCTAGTGTTGGAAACTTTTGTAAGCATTATCTTCATGTCCCGTTTATGAAATACCTGTTTGGTGTAAGAAGTGACTTTCTCCAAGTTCACGTGCATTAGGTGTAAGTTGTCGCCATGAATTTGAGAAAGGTTTGTTTTGTTTCCTCTGGAATCATCCCAAGTTAGTCACGCATATGTGCGAAGTACATCATGGTTTGATAGGTTGGCCGCCTCCACTCCATATGTGTCCCTAGCACACCAAGCCACTGACTGATTTGTTCTAGGAAAAGGAGTTAAGTGCTAATCCATGGTAATGCACAAGACTTTGATATCCCCGATGATGGTTCCACACTTGAACACGATAGTGTTTTATTATAAGACTACTACGTGGTCATGCTTGTCTTGGATAGTGTCGGGGGTTGGGTGCGACATATGCCAAATGATGGCTTATCATGGTTGGGGCGAGTAGAACGTCGCCGGTGCCTGGAAACGGGATGAGGCGAAGACATGCACGCCGGCGAATCTTACCCAGCTTCAGGGCTCTCCGGGGAGATAATACCCCTACTGCTGCTCTGCGGGGTCTCCGCATGGTCACTATGGCAAAGTGTCTACACGGTTGCTCCTTGAGCTGTTTTCTGGTGGTAGGAGAGGGTGAGGCTAGCTCTCTCCCTTCTATATGATCTGGTCTAGAGCTAATGGGTTCCAACCCTTTGCATGGGTGCCCTGGGGGGTTTATATAGGCCTACCCCCCGGGGGTACAATGGTAATCCGACAGGACACGGGCCCAGCCGTCAGCGCCTCTGGCCTCCGTCTTCTTTGCCGACCGCTGGGGCCCGCTAACTGGCGGGCCCCGCTGACTGGCCTGGTACGGAGCCGACAGGCCGCGTCTGCTGCGGGTGGGTCTTGCCGGCTGCTGATTACTATAGCCGTGCTTCTGATGACGCGGGCTTCATCATGAGGTCGTGGCAACAGCCCCGCCGCCTGGCGGGCGATCACTATTGCCACTCTCCATCACATCTTGATTAATGGCACGTGGGCCCCGGGGAAGGGCTCGGCCGACTCCCAGGGGCCGACTCCCGATGGGCCAGACTGGCGGTCCTCTTGCCGTCTCCTGGGGTCTCACTGGCTGGTGGGACCCATTGCCTCTGGGCCGTACAGACAAGCCGTCGTGGGTGCAAGATTCGGTCCTGCGGTGCTAATGTCAGGGCCGGCATGGCAACAGTGCCACGCCGCACGGAGATCTTCCGGAGTACGGCGTGCTGTGGCAATGCCTGCCCTTGATAAGGGGAAGGAGCGGGCTTCATTGTCGCCACTCCCCTGCTCCGTCCCACTTGATGAGGTCGTGAGGGGTGTTGGAGTTGCAGGCCGAATCCCCAAAGCCGGCTTCTCTGGAAGTCGCCAGTCAGGAGTCGGCTTTCCCTGAAGTCGTCCCTGGGACTCGGCCATGAGTGGTCAGTCGGCCATCTTGCCGTTGACTTCTTGAAGGCGGCTCTTCGTCCTAGGGTCTTGAGGGGCGCAGCCTACCCTGATGTCTTGAAAGGTTCTGGGTCTCGGGTTAGCCTACCCGTGGCCCATTACTCCGACAGATAGCGTGTTCACAGGTTTGTAGCAGAACTAGCTCATGTTTTGGAGCTTGCTATCGTAGTTCATTTCCCGAGAATCTTGCAGCATCATCTCGTCGAATTGTGTTGCAAACTTTCATTTTCTTTCTAGACTTGATGAGTCTGCAATATCCTGACACCAACCAGATCTGAATCTCAGGCAGCTATGATGGTTGGAACATTTCTCAAGAACTATAATATTGGTCTCTCTATAACCCGGTAAAGTGGATGTCGTGGCCAACACACCCGGCCGGAGGACTTATTATTGTAGTATCTTGATTGATAAAGTTGGCCACCTCCCGATAAGGATTTCGTAGGATTATTCCAATAGTTGTTCCTTGTGGATTTTTGTGTTCCCGAAGTCCGACCTTTTACTTGATGTCCTAGATATCAAACCATATCTTTGAATGGATTACGCTAGCACATCAAGGAGAACATTAGAAGCGGAGTGCTAAATGTCTCTCGGTCGATCATCTAGATTCTGTTTCCTTAGCCTTGCTAAGGGGAAGTCTGAGAAGGTGTTATCTTCCTTTGTATCCGTATTGTCCATCACTATTCATCATGGTAGTAAGATTTGATGCCAGGATCCTCGACACGGATGTTGGTAGAACCTTGATGAATATGGAAATGCTCAAGTTCTTGAGAGCACGTGCAAGCAAAATCATCCCTTGTGTTGTCTACAACAAGGTAGTTCACATCATCCATTCTAGACCGAGTGTGTCGTTCTCCCGAAATCCGTCAAACGATTGTTCGTACATTGCCTTAGGCTGGTATAAAGAGTTTCAATGACCTCTGAATCAAAAGTAATTCTTTTTTCCACTTAAGGAATGATTCTACGAGTCACCTTCCCTAAGGAGCCCCGTTATGGTATCATGGCAACTCAACTCCTCGCTACGTTGACAACCGTTCACCACCCTCTTAGGTGTGGAATTGTTGCCTACCTAGTGATCCCTCGTCAATTGTTTCTTCCGCCCTTTTAAGGTGTGTTTTGCCTCTCAGCTCAAGAGATGTTCAACATCTCATTCCGTGAGTTGATCATGATTTGCTTGGTCTTCGTGAAGATCGAACCCTGTAGAGCTTCCCTCTCTTTCCCTTGTCGTGTTGGGTGAAGATCTCGAAAGCAAAGATGTCAAGATCAGTATGATGCAATGAATCAACATCTTCGAGAAGAGCAATTGGATCGAGAAGATGGTGTTAGCTTTGTGCCCCCCTGTCTTCTTACCTCACGCCTTGAATCTCGGGACGAGATTCTTGTTTAGTGGGGGTGAGTTGTCACAGCCCTAGAATTTGATTGCAATTAGTTTCATAAGCATCCATGGATCATGTCTATATTGTTTGAAATTTGAAATGGGGATGTTCAAACCCTAGCACCAAATGGAATTCAAATAGGCTCAACTAAAGTCATTTTCAATGAACCCAAAATGCCTTTGAAAATGTTCATGATTTCTGATAAAGGTGAAAACCTCTGCCAAAAATGATGAACATATTTCTAGGTCATTCCTGGATTTTTGAATTAATTCATATTGTATTTGACTTTGGGAATTTAAACACTTTAAATAATTTAAATGCTCAAATAATGCTGAAATTAAATGTGGGCCACTAGAATAATCCAGAGAGTGTCCACAAATTATTCCAGCATTTTACAAAATGCTTTAGTATTTTTACTAAAGCCAAAACAACGGCAGAAAAATAGAAAACAGAAACAAAATTAGAAAACTGGAGAGAGGCAGAAACTTACCAGGTCTACACAGTAACGACCCGACACTGTTCCTGGCCCAGCCCAGGGACAGGGGCGTCTTCTTCCTCGTGCCAGTGGGCACGAGGGCGTGTGCCACGGCACGCCGGCCACCTCCTGCTTACCTGCTTGCCGCTGGAAGCACCCTAGGGCGCCACGCACCCCCCTCGACACCTCTCGACCCCCCTCGCTCTCTCCCTGGACCCCCTCCCACTCCTCTGCTGTCTCCCGCAGCACCATCGAGTGCGTTCGCCGCCGCCGCTCGCCATAGCCACGGCCACCACCTCTCCTACGCCCCCTGAAGCTGCCCACAAGCTCCGCCTCGTTCCTCTCTTCCTCCTCACCGCACTAAATGAGCTGGGAAGCCCTACAACATCCTCACCACCCTCGTCTCCGTCCTCGGCCGCCGTTGACCGTCGCCGTCGATTGGCTCCGTTCAGGCCTTCCCTGAGCTCACCGACGACTCCATCAGAAGCGCTGTGAGCTCCCGCCCATTTTCCCCCTTACCCCGTCGTCGCACGCGAACCCTAGCTAGTTTTCCCCCCGCGTCCCGTGAGATTGATGCCGCTGCGCCTGTCGCCGCCGTCATTCTAGGTCACCGACCTCGCGTCCGAGCACGGCCCCGAGCTCGTGGAGCTCCCAGGAGCCCGCCCGGCCTCTCAGCTCACTCGCTAGCCAAGCATAGCCCCGCGCCCGTGCTTGCCCAAGATCCGGGCGCCGCCAAAGCCACCGTGGTCGTCGTCCCCGGCCACTCCATAGCCTCCCAAGGCCTCCCCTAGTCGCCCACGAGCGTGAGCTCTCCACTGGTACCCTCAGCGCATCGAACCGCTGCCGGAGCAGCGATTCCGACATGCCTCCGCCGTCTGATGAGGTCGCCGGCGGCGAAACCCTGTTTAGCTAACGTGGCAACAATTAGTTTAGGCTCTAATTAAAACCCGCAGCCACTGACCGGTGGGCCTAGCCCCTCTAACGATTTTGGTTAGGTTTAACTAAAATCACTAATTATAACTGAGCCTATGACATGTGGGCCCCACGTGTCAGGTTTGACCCTGGTCAGCCCCGGTTGACCTGATGACATCATCTTGATGTCATGCTGACGCTGTAACTATTTTCTGAAATTTGAATAAATCAGAAAAGGTTTAGAAAATTTCAGAAAATAGTTAAAACTTCAAAAATTCATAGAAATTCAACCGTAACTCCAAATAAGATAAATTATATATGAAAAATTATCAGAAAAATCCAATCTATCCATCTGTACCATTTTCATGCATGTTTGAGCAAGTTATCCTCACTGTTTAGGATGAAACATGATTAGGGCAAAGTTCATAATAGGTTTGGAGTTGGAATTTGTTGTAGTTTTGAATTCCACTTCAATTAAAATGACTTTCTGTCGCATTAGCCCAAATCACAGCATATTGCCATGTCATGATCATGCATCATATTTTTGCATTACATTGATTGTATTCTTCCTTGTTTGCCGGTAATTGCCCCCGTCAGTAGACGGTGTTTTCGACGTTGTGATCGATGACACCGATGAAGAGCTATACTATCTTCAGAAGTGCCAGGCAAGCAAAACCCCCTTGTTCATCCCGATACAATCCCACTCTCTCGCTCCTGCTCTCTTTTACTGCATTAGGACAACAACGTTTCAACTGTTACATGCTGCGGTAGCTGAACCCCTTTCCTCTACATGACATGTCATTGCCACAGTAAATAGATGAAACCCACTAGCATGAGTAGGAGTTGTTTGAGCCCTGATGTGCCTACTCATTCATGTTTGTTTGTCATGCCTGCTACTGCTTAGAGTTGAGTCAGGTCTGATTCATCGGGGATGAATTGGAATGTGGTGAACATGTCCTACCGTTGAGAGCTAAGTGTGTGAACACGATTTGGTAAAGGTAGCGGTGAGAGGCCATGTAGGAGTACATGGTGGGTTGTCTCATTGCAGAAGTTCTTAGGAACTGAGTTATGTATTTGTGATCCAGGAACAGTTACTTCCACACATTGGGTTCCGGTAACCCGACCCCTCTCGACTTATTAATCCACTCGATCTCTGTCCAGGAGTTGCAACTAGTTTCTGGTGTTTGTAGGTAGTGTTAGTAGTCTACCAAGTGGCACCCGGTACAGGTGGGCTTGGGACAGACTAGGCACAGTGGCACGGTGTACCAAGTGGCACCCGGATGGTGGGCTTGGGAACCCTGCTCACATCGTTTGGGGCCGTGAGCGACACCCCGGCCGGATCTCCTTGCAGATGGAACCCGAATAGGAGATAAACCTGGACAAGAGACTTGTGTGATTAGTCAGGTCGTGGCCGACTCCCTCGCCCGGCTTCCGCTTGAAGGTTGACGAGGTACATGACGTGTACAGGGCGATAAGTGGCAAGAGTGTGTGTGTGAAGAAGTACACCTCTGCATGGTTATCATTATCTATTCGAATAGCCGGATTCCTCGGATATGGAAACTTGGACCCCTTGCATAGTTCATAGACAAGTTAAAGTGGATACTCTAAAACTCGCAAGATAAGCGTGAGTGCTAGGGATGGCGTTCTCGCAGGGAGACGGGAGCGGATCCATAGTGGTGTATTGGTATGGTGAATTTGTGGACTCGTGTGCGCCACCTCAAAAGAGTTACTTGCAGTCGTAGTTCAGGATAGCCACTGAGTCAAAGCTGGATTGCTGCAGTTAAACTCCACCACCCCCTTGTTGATACTGATGCATATGTAGATAGTTCTGATGTAAGTCTTGCTGGGTACATTTGTACTCACGTTTGCTTATTTTATGTTTTGCAGAGAGATTTCAGTCTCGCTAGTAGTTCCACGTGGACTTCGACGTTTAGCTTGTTACCTCAGCTACCATCTTGTACCTTGGGAGGGTCTCGTAGATAGTTAGGCTTCTAAGCCTTCTTCATTTGTAGTTGTCTGTACTCAGACAAGTTAACCTTCCGCATGTGCTTGTTGCTTGTATGCTTAGAATGTTGGGTCATGAGACCCACGTTTGTAATATCTCGCTCCTCGGAGCCTAATGAATAAATACTTTGAGTCGTAGAGTCTTGTTGTGATGCCATGTTGTATTGCACATATTGAGCATATTGTGTGTATGATTGAAATGCTTGGTATGTGTGGGATCCGACAACCTAGTTGTTTATCCTTGGTACCCTCTCTTATGGGGAAATGTAGTCTGGTGCTTCCATGTGCCATAGTAGTCCGCTACAGCCGATTCACCGGAGTCCTGCTAGCCCAGCACTACTGCCCCGGAACACTTGACTGGTCGGCATGTGATTCACTTTGTTCATGTGTCTGTTCCTTCGGGGAAATGTCACGCGGTGACACCCGGAGTCCTGCCTAGCCTGTTACAGCCCGGGTTCCCGGAGTCCTGTTAGCCCAGTGCTACAGCTCGGATTCGCACGCTGCTGACCGACATGCTCGATGTTGATTCATGTATGCCTGTTCCCGTAAGTTAGTGCCACTTTGGGTTCACGACTAGTCATGTTGGCCCGGGTTCTTTGTCATATGGATGCTAGCGACACTATCATATACGTGAGCCAAAAGGCGCAAACGGTCCCGGGCCATGGTAAGGTGACACCCGTGGAAATACCATGCGTGAGGCCGCAAAGTGATATGAGGTGTTACAGGCTAGATCGGTGTGACTTAGAATCGGGGTCCTGACACAAAGTATTCAAACCCACTGATATGAGATAGTACACTCATGCAGCTCGGGATGCAAAACTACCAGGCAGTTTTCCTTGCAAAAATCAACATTGTGGCCTTTAATCATACATTTTGCTACAACTAAATTTACATCAGATAAACGTTGGATTCACGCCGATTAACAAAATACATGCTGATGTAAAAATATAGTGATATACAACAGGTATTTACATCTACATTGGAGCACGGAAAATTCCTGCAAGAATCTTTCCTCATAAACGATACCATTGCAGAAATTCTTCTATCTGTTAAGCTTATTTTCTAAAAGAGAGATGGGTAAGAAACATGTAGAAAATATGATCAACATGCTATAAAATTTCATGATGCAAGGATACACACACGCTTCTTAGAATTGAGTTGACATATTTTTGCTGGACTGGAGCAGACTAGTTCTTTGGCCACTGGAATCTGCTTATTATCAGTAGGAGTTGGGTTTCTCTGTGCTGGAGCAGTATCTATAAAAACTGGAGTTGGTTTATTATCTCCTGGCGTTTGGATCTTTTGCAAAGGCCTTGTTTGTAACCCTTCAGATTCTAACATAGTCGTCTTCCCCTTGCATGCCTTGTATAGAAGAATGGTGCTTTAATTATAAAACATGCGACAACAGAGAGATGGAATAGGTACTAAAGAATAGAAAGGCATGACATATTGACATGTATTCCCTCCATACGGAAAAAATGGATGGGTCTAGGTGTATTTCAGTTCTAGATACATCCTTTTTTATCCATTTCAGCAACATGTAATCCGGACGAAGGGAGTATGGTGTAAGAGCTAGGGATACGACAAGACAACACACCAAAGAAAACACTAGTTAAATGTCACATCCCTAGCTTCTGGCATTGCTCTAGCCTAGCTTCATGTGTGCATCATGTCTATATTTTTGAAACTTGAATTGAGGAATATTGGAAGCCTCAAAACCCTAAATAAAAGAGGGGCAAAAACCCTAGAAATCTTATTCATTGCTCCAAATGGCTCTTCTTAAATGTTTGATAATTTTTGGTAAGGGTTCTGGTCCCAACCAAAATATTGAACATTTTTAAGGATTTATTTTTGGGACTTTGAATTTAAATCATAGCTATTTGAATTGGACTTATATCTACTGTTAAATAAATATAGGTCCAATAATTCTGAAATATTTTTGTGGAGCATTGTTTTAATTCTTTTAGCTCCTAAAAATATTGTCAGAAGCAAAATAAATTGAATTGGTTTCAAAACCAAATTCAAAACAAACCTGCAAAATAGAAAAACTGAAATAGTTAGAAAAGGGAGAGAGAGTCTTACCTGGCCCCTTACCTGGCTGGCCCAGTGGACAGCCCAGCCCACTGGCCTGGTGCCAGTCGTCCTCTACCTCTGCCAGTAGGCAGAGGAGGGAGACAGCGCACGCGCGCGCCGTGGCGCCACGCCACCTCCCTGCCTGCCTGCGTCCCTCGCCACCGCGACGCCTCGGGCCTTCTCTTCGGCGCCGCCTCGAACCCCTGGACCCCCTCACTCATCCCCTTCTCCTGCTCTCCCTCTCGCTCCGCACCTCGGGCCCGAACGGAGCCGCCGCCACCGACGCCGATTGCCGCAGCCACCGTGCACCCCTAGCCTTGCCGATGCACCCAGGAGCTCCGCCTCGACCCCCTCCTTCCTCCCCACCGACCCACGGCCCTCCGAAAGCCCTGCAACGCCGTCACCATCGCCGTTCCGTCGCCGGCCACCGAAGCTCCCCTCCGTCGATTCGCCGGACCCCGTGCCTCCCCTGCCTCGCCAGCAGCACCAGAAGAACCGCGGTGAGCCCTCGACCCGATTCCCCTCTCCCCGTGCCCCACCTCCCTCTCTAGCTAGCCCCACCACTTTGCCCGAGAATCTCTCGCCGCCGGCCATGGCGTGGCCGTGGCCACAGCCACCCCAGCTCGTATCCGAGCCCACCGACGTGCTCACCGTGATCTCAGGAGTCCGTAGCACGCCCCAGCTCCTCCTGCCGTGCTCCCTAACCCCGACCCCGAGATTGCCCGAACTCCGGCAGCCGCAAAGGGGCTCGCCGCCGGCAGCTCCGGCCACCCCAGCTCCTCCCACTTGCACTACCAGACGCGCGCGAGTCTGGGCTTCGCGTGGGTGGTCTCCGCCGCCCGAATGGTCGCCGGAGCGGCGATCCCGAGCCCCTCCGCCGCGTTTGCTGTCGCCGGCGGCTAAACGCCGGCGCATTAGCCCCGGTTGACCAGGGGGTTTGACCTCCCCTGGGTCAATGACATGTGGGCCCGGCCCTGACTAATTCTAGTTTAGGATTAGTTTAAATTTAATCAACTCTGTTAATTAATCCTGACACTGACCAGTGGGCCCGACCCCCCTAACCTTTTAATTAAATTAAATTAACCCCGGTTAACCCCCCCTGTCACTGACGTGTGGACCCCACACGTCAGGTTTGACCTGGACCGCCCGTTGACCTGCTGAGGTCAGCATGAGGTCATGCTGACGCCATAATTCATTTTCTGGAATTATTTTAATTCTAAATAATCAGAAAATTCCAGAAAATGCCTAAAACTTCTAAAAATCATAGAAAATTAACCGTAACTCCAAATTAAATAATTTATATATGAAAAATTATCAGAAAAATTCAAGGAAGCCATCTGTACCATTTTCATGCATGTTAGAACAACTTATAGATGCTGTTTAGCACAAATCAATTAAATGGCATTTGAATAATCACATATGGAGTTTAAATTTGAATCTTGTATTCAAACCAACTTCATTTAATCTGTTGCTAGTTGCATTAGCTCAAAACACATTCATTTTGCCATGTCATGATCATGCATCATATTGTGCATTGCATTGATTGTGTTCCTTTCTGTGTTGCCGGTATTTGTCCCCTCTCGATAGACGTGATACCGATGATGTGATCGTTGACACTGATGAAGACTCAATGTTATCTTCAGAAGTGCCAGGCAAGCAAAACCCCCTTGTTCATTCCGATACAATCCCACTCTCTCGCTCCTGCTCTCTTTTACTGCATTAGGACAACACCGATTCAACTGTTACATGCTGCGGTAGTTGAACCCCTTTATCCTCTGCATGACCTGTCATTGCCACAGTAAATAGATGAAACCCACTAGCATGAGTAGGAGTTGTTTGAGCCCTGTTGTGCCTACTCATTCATGCTTGTTTGTCATGCCTGCTACTGCTTAGAGTTGAGTCAGGTCTGATTCATCGGGAATGAATCAGAGGTGTGTGAACATGTCCTACTGTGTGTGAGCTAAGTGTGTGAACACGATTTGGTAAAAGGTGTCGGTGAGAGGCCATGTAGGAGTACATGGTGGGTTGTCTCATTGAAGCCGTCCTTAGGAACTGAGTTCTGTGTTTGTGATCCATGACTCAGCTACTACCATACATTGGGCCCTGAAATATGACCCCGCTCGACTTCTTATTCACCCTAGTCCTCTGTCCAGGAGTTGCAAGTAGTTTCTGGTGTTTGTAGCTTACTGGAGGCCGTGGACAGCGCTGACCGTAGGGGTGGGCTGTGATGCGGTAGGTACGTGGCACGGTGTACCGGATGCCCGTTTGGTATCTCGGGAACCCTGTTCACATCGTTTGGGGCTGTGAGCGAAACTCCGGCCGGATCTCCTCATGGATGGAACCCGAATAGGCGATAAACCTGGACTAGAGACTTGAGTGTTTAGGTAGGTCGTGGTCTACACCCACGTCGGCTTTCGCTTGAAGTCTGCCGAGCACATGTCGTGTGCAGACGCTAAGTGGTGGAAACATGTATGAAGAAGTACACCCCTGCAGGGTTATCATCATCTATTCGAATAGCCGTGTCCGCGGAAAAGGACTTCTGGGTTGCTTATATCAGTTCATAGACAAGTGAAAGTGGATACTCTAAAATACGCAAGATAAGCGTGAGTGCTATGGATGGCGTTCTCGTAGGGAGACGGGAGCGGATCCATAGTGGTGTATTGATATGGTGAATATGTGGACTCGTGTGCGCCACCTCAAAAGAGTTACTCGCAGTCGTAGTTTAGGATAGCCACCGAGTCAAAGCTGGCTTGCTGCAGTTAAACCCCACCACCCCTTTGTTGATAATGATGCATATGTAGTTAGTTCTGATGTAAGTCTTGCTGGGTACATTTGTACTCACGTTTGCCTATTTTATGTTTTTGCAGAGAGACTTCGGTCTCGCTAGTAGTTCCACGTGGACTTCGACGTTTAGCTTGTTACCTCAGCTACGATCTTGTGCCCCGGCAGGATCTGATAGATAGTCGGGCTTCTCAGCCTTTTTCATTTGTAGATGTCTGTACTCAGACATGATAGCTTCCGCTTGTGCTTTGACTTGTATGCTCTGATTGTTGGGTCATGAGACCCATGTTTGTAATGTCTCGCTCCTCGGAGCCTATTGAATAAACTACTTGAGTCGTAGAGTCATTTTGTGATGCCATGTTGTATTGCACATATCGAGCATATTGTGTGTATGTTATTGAAATGCTTGGTATGTGTGGGATCTGACTATCTAGTTGTTTATCTTTAGTAGCCTCTCTTACCGGGAAATGTCTCCTAGTGTTACCGCTGAGCCATGGTAGCTTGCTACTGCTCTGGAACACTTAGGCTGGCCGGCATGTGTCCTTCTTCGTTCCTGTGTCTGTCCCTTCGGGGAAATGTCACGCTTTGAGTACCGGAGTCCTGTTAGCCCGCTACAGCCCGGTTTACCGGAGTCCTGCTAGCCCAGTGCTACAGCCCGGACCCACTTGCTGATGACCGACACGTTCGAAGCTGGGTCATGAATGCCTGTCCCTGTAAGTCTGTGCCACTTTGGGTTTACGACTAGCCATGTCAGCCCGGGCTCCTTATCATATGGATGCTAGCGACACTATCATATACGTGAGCCAAAAGGCGCAAACGGTCCCGGGCAAAGGTAAGGCGACACCCGTGGGGATACCGTGCGTGAGGCCGCAAAGTGATATGAGGTGTTACCGGCTAGATCGATGTGACATCGAGTCGGGGTCCTGACAGCGTTGGTATCAGAGCTTGACTGCCTGTAGGATTACCAAGCCAAACTGGTCGAAGTTGAGTCTAGAAATTCTTTAGTTATATAAGGGAATTGATTGTGGGATGGAACGTAAGGCTCTTTTTACTCCTTATACCTCATGCCCTTCTGATCTGAGTCATCATCTTCTCTTCTACGGGGATTAAGAACTAGGCTATCTCTTCTTTCCATCAGGATCACGTGTTACTAATCCGTAGACTTATAGATTGTTGGACTTAAGCCTCGTTTCAGTTCCTACTACTTTTGTATGATTATTGTTGATCTCGAGACCTTGATATTGTGCTTCTGAGTGGTTATGCCACCATTTTTGTGAATGTCTCAAATCTTTTCTGAGCATTTACAGCCGTTATGCTGTCCGAGTCATCCCAGGTTTCTAAGTAGTCTGATGCATTTGCAAATCCTTTCTTCCCGTTTCAATGTTCCCATAGGCCGGATTAACCACACTAATCAGTGAGTTGAGGTACTCCGTTACCTTGACATATATGTTGGAGATATTATTATGACCCTAGGTGTCTTAGGGGATCATCTAGTAATTTAGCCATGATTTGTGTTCCCAGTGTGATGATTCTGGCCATCATTCTCGAAAGCATCCCGTGATGCTACTTAGTAATAGGTATTCTGTTCCTGGGTTCTTGAACCCGAGATTCACTCTACCTACTTCATGTTGATAGTAATTGCTAGTGCCTTTAGGATATTAGTAACCTTTGCGATAGTCCTTGAAGTCCGTGGTATCTTCTTCTTCCAAATACCATGAACTACTTATGTCAGAAGTTCCTCGTTGAACTGAACGATCACAGCCAGAGTGCTCTTGATGAGTTCTCCATTATATGTTATGGCTTTGCCAGTTCTACTTTTCTGCATGGGTTATCCGGAAGAAATATGTTGAACTTGGATCGACATACTAATCTATGCATCCACAGCTCAGAAAGTTATATGTTCCTTTGAGTTGTCCCTCTTTAGTTGTCTACTGACCCTCGTCTATCAATTGATAGTCAAGAGTATGCGTGCATTCGTTCGTCAATGCCTATTACTCTTGTGGTCCGTTAAGCCATTCTATCGCGGAATGACTAGGAGAAACAAACTCCAGTACCTCTTCCATATCCAGGATTGGGTCAAAGAAGTTGTGCTCCGCAGATCAAATTGCTAATCCAGCTTTTGTTCTGTTCTACCTTGGAGTATTACCTTATTTTATATCGAGATTGTTATAGGAATTGCACACCATCCTATGAACTCTTGGTACAGTGATACTTCTTGCCATCATTAGTCATTCCTCGGTCTTCGTGTTGATGCAACCGGAATACCGACAAGTGAATCATGATGTGTGAACTCAATACTCCTAGCAACCCCATTGCTTGGTAGTTAATGGACAAAAATCTTATTCCTAGTATGTTGGTTTTTGAATCATCCTTCTAAGATTGATCGTGCTACCTAGTCCTTATTTCCTGGTGCACTCTTTGATTGATGAGTTAGGATTTTGTCAAGTCCTCGCTCATTTGATCATATCATCTTGCCCTGAAAAGCAAGATTGTTCTCGAGCTTAGTAACATATCGGTGATTTGTGATTTTCCGAATATCTTCTCGGAAGTATTACCAGGTTGTTCCCTGACTGTTATGTTAAGCTCGTGATCAAGTTGGTTTCCTGTGAACCATCCTTCTTCAAGAATCTGTGTTGGATATCCCTGAGCTAGTTGGTTAAGCTAGACAACAACTTGGAGAGTTGGAAGATAAAAGCTTGCCTGACTTAGTTCGTTTCAAAGGGATATTCTTGTGTAGTATGTGTTGACGAAAGATGATATCTTCATCGATTGGTCCCTGTGATCAGTTGCTGGACCTATTGTCTTATCAATCCTTTGATTTGAGAGTGGGCTATCGTCAAATCAAATCAGTACCAATGATGTTCGTAATGTTGTCTTATTCGTGGTCGATCCCTCGAGCATACACCATTACATCTTTGGCCTGACCAATGCTATCACCGTGTTCACTTAACTATGGAATTCCTTTTAAAAGGAAACCTAGATGAATTGTTGTTGAGCCCATTGACAACATCCTTATCTCCTCCATAATTTTGCTGAACATTAAGCTAGTGTTGTAAACTTTTGAAGCATTTCCTTCATGCTAGCTCATGAAGTATTTGTTTGATGAAAGGAGTGACTTCCTCTTATACACGTGCATTTGGTGAAAGTTGCCGCCGTGAATTTGAGAAAGCTAGTTTTGTTTCCTTGGAATCATCCCAAATCAGTCATGCACACGTGCGAAGTATTCTGTGGTCTGGAGACTTGCAACCTTCATTCCATATGTGTCCCGAGCACACCAAGCCACTGATTGATTTGTTCAAGGAGAAGAAGTTCCTTCATAAGAGCTAATCATATGACTTATGCAAGGACTTCGTTATCCACGGTGATGGTTCCCAACCAGAACTCGGTAGTGTTTTATTATAAGACTACTTTGTGGTCATGCTTGTCTGGGACAACGTGTTCACATGTTTGTAGCAGAACCAGCTCATGTTTTGGAGCTTGCTATCGTAGTTCATCTCCCGAGAATCCCGCAACGTCATCTCGTCGATTTGTGTTGCAAACTTTCTTTTTTCTTCCTAGACTCGATGAGTCTGGAATATCCTGACACCAACCAGATCTGAATCTCAGGCAGATATGATGGTTGGAACATTTTCCCAAGAACTATAATACTGATCCCTCGATAACTGGTAAAGTGGATGTCGTGGCCAGCACCACCCAGCCGAAGGACCTATTATTGTGGTATCTTGATTGAAGAAGTTGGCCACCTCCCCATAAGGATTTCGTAGGATTTACCTCCGTAACTGTTCTTTATGGATTCTATTGCTCCCGAAGTCCGACCTTTACTTGATGTTCTAGTTATCAAACCATATCTATGAATGGGTTACCCTAGCACATCAAGGAGAACATTAGAAGCGGAGTGCTAAATGTCTCCCGGTCGATCATCCAGATTTTATTTGCTTGGCCTCGCTAGGGTGAAGTCTGAGAAGGTGTTATCTTCCTTTGCGTCTGCATCATCCATCTTTAGCCATCATGGTAGTAAGTTGTGTTACCGGATCCTTGACACGGATGTTGGTAAAACCTTGATGAATATGGAAATGCTCAAGTTCTTGAGAGCACGCACAAGCGCTAGGTGTTATCATCGGCACTAACTGGGTTACTCTCAGTTTCCTCGGCAATGCTATGATCTTTTCAAACATAGAATTCACTCTCTGTTGTTGGGTTCTTCCCCAGTTACCAGAATCATTCCAGCATTTGCATTTTGTTCCCAGCTTGCACCACCAATGTGCCATTCTACCATGGGTCTCTTCCATTTCCGGTGATAAGCAAAATTCATCCATTACGTTGTCTTCAACAAGGTAATCCACATCATCCAAGTCCGAGTATGCCATTCTACCGACCCCCGCCAATCGATTGCTGTGACTTGCCTTAGGCTGATATAGAGAGTCTCAGTGATCTCTATATCAAAGGTAATTCTTTTTGCCACTTAAGATAATACCCTACGATCACCCTCCTCCAGGATGTTTCGTCGTGGTATCATGGCAATTCAACTCCTCGCTACGTTAACAATCGATTACCACCTTCCTAAGTGTGGAATTATTGTCTACCTAGCGAACCTTCGTCACCCGTTTCTTTCCACCCCTCTTGATGTGTATCTCGTGTCTCAACCCGAGAGATGGTTTTAAGTCTCATTCCGTGAGTTAGTCCTGAGTTGATCGACCTTCGAGAAGACCGATCCTTTTAGAGTTTTCCTTTCCTCTTCTTGTCATGATTAGCTGAAGATCTCAGAGCAAGACGACAAGACAAAGATGGTGTTCACATCAACGTTCAACTGAAGTGCACCCTGGATCGTGAAGATTGTACTAGTTTGCGTTTCCCCTTCATCCTACCCTACGCTTGAATCTCGAGACGAGATTCTTGTTTAGTGGGGGTGAGTTGTCACATCCCTAGCTTCTGGCATTGCTCTAGCCTAGCTTCATGTGTGCATCATGTCTATATTTTTGAAACTTGAATTGAGGAATATTGGAAGCCTCAAAACCCTAAATAAAAGAGGGGCAAAAACCCTAGAAATCTTATTCATTGCTCCAAATGGCTCTTCTTAAATGTTTGATAATTTTTGGTAAGGGTTCTGGTCCCAACCAAAATATTGAACATTTTTAAGGATTTATTTTTGGGACTTTGAATTTAAATCATAGCTATTTGAATTGGACTTATATCTACTGTTAAATAAATATAGGTCCAATAATTCTGAAATATTTTTGTGGAGCATTGTTTTAATTCTTTTAGCTCCTAAAAATATTGTCAGAAGCAAAATAAATTGAATTGGTTTCAAAACCAAATTCAAAACAAACCTGCAAAATAGAAAAACTGAAATAGTTAGAAAAGGGAGAGAGAGTCTTACCTGGCCCCTTACCTGGCTGGCCCAGTGGACAGCCCAGCCCACTGGCCTGGTGCCAGTCGTCCTCTACCTCTGCCAGTAGGCAGAGGAGGGAGACAGCGCACGCGCGCGCCGTGGCGCCACGCCACCTCCCTGCCTGCCTGCGTCCCTCGCCACCGCGACGCCTCGGGCCTTCTCTTCGGCGCCGCCTCGAACCCCTGGACCCCCTCACTCATCCCCTTCTCCTGCTCTCCCTCTCGCTCCGCACCTCGGGCCCGAACGGAGCCGCCGCCACCGACGCCGATTGCCGCAGCCACCGTGCACCCCTAGCCTTGCCGATGCACCCAGGAGCTCCGCCTCGACCCCCTCCTTCCTCCCCACCGACCCACGGCCCTCCGAAAGCCCTGCAACGCCGTCACCATCGCCGTTCCGTCGCCGGCCACCGAAGCTCCCCTCCGTCGATTCGCCGGACCCCGTGCCTCCCCTGCCTCGCCAGCAGCACCAGAAGAACCGCGGTGAGCCCTCGACCCGATTCCCCTCTCCCCGTGCCCCACCTCCCTCTCTAGCTAGCCCCACCACTTTGCCCGAGAATCTCTCGCCGCCGGCCATGGCGTGGCCGTGGCCACAGCCACCCCAGCTCGTATCCGAGCCCACCGACGTGCTCACCGTGATCTCAGGAGTCCGTAGCACGCCCCAGCTCCTCCTGCCGTGCTCCCTAACCCCGACCCCGAGATTGCCCGAACTCCGGCAGCCGCAAAGGGGCTCGCCGCCGGCAGCTCCGGCCACCCCAGCTCCTCCCACTTGCACTACCAGACGCGCGCGAGTCTGGGCTTCGCGTGGGTGGTCTCCGCCGCCCGAATGGTCGCCGGAGCGGCGATCCCGAGCCCCTCCGCCGCGTTTGCTGTCGCCGGCGGCTAAACGCCGGCGCATTAGCCCCGGTTGACCAGGGGGTTTGACCTCCCCTGGGTCAATGACATGTGGGCCCGGCCCTGACTAATTCTAGTTTAGGATTAGTTTAAATTTAATCAACTCTGTTAATTAATCCTGACACTGACCAGTGGGCCCGACCCCCCTAACCTTTTAATTAAATTAAATTAACCCCGGTTAACCCCCCCTGTCACTGACGTGTGGACCCCACACGTCAGGTTTGACCTGGACCGCCCGTTGACCTGCTGAGGTCAGCATGAGGTCATGCTGACGCCATAATTCATTTTCTGGAATTATTTTAATTCTAAATAATCAGAAAATTCCAGAAAATGCCTAAAACTTCTAAAAATCATAGAAAATTAACCGTAACTCCAAATTAAATAATTTATATATGAAAAATTATCAGAAAAATTCAAGGAATCCATCTGTACCATTTTCATGCATGTTAGAACAACTTATAGATGCTGTTTAGCACAAATCAATTAAATGGCATTTGAATAATCACATATGGAGTTTAAATTTGAATCTTGTATTCAAACCAACTTCATTTAATCTGTTGCTAGTTGCATTAGCTCAAAACACATTCATTTTGCCATGTCATGATCATGCATCATATTGTGCATTGCATTGATTGTGTTCCTTTCTGTGTTGCCGGTATTTGTCCCCTCTCGATAGACGTGATACCGATGATGTGATCGTTGACACTGATGAAGACTCAATGTTATCTTCAGAAGTGCCAGGCAAGCAAAACCCCCTTGTTCATTCCGATACAATCCCACTCTCTCGCTCCTGCTCTCTTTTACTGCATTAGGACAACACCGATTCAACTGTTACATGCTGCGGTAGTTGAACCCCTTTATCCTCTGCATGACCTGTCATTGCCACAGTAAATAGATGAAACCCACTAGCATGAGTAGGAGTTGTTTGAGCCCTGTTGTGCCTACTCATTCATGCTTGTTTGTCATGCCTGCTACTGCTTAGAGTTGAGTCAGGTCTGATTCATCGGGAATGAATCAGAGGTGTGTGAACATGTCCTACTGTGTGTGAGCTAAGTGTGTGAACACGATTTGGTAAAAGGTGTCGGTGAGAGGCCATGTAGGAGTACATGGTGGGTTGTCTCATTGAAGCCGTCCTTAGGAACTGAGTTCTGTGTTTGTGATCCATGACTCAGCTACTACCATACATTGGGCCCTGAAATATGACCCCGCTCGACTTCTTATTCACCCTAGTCCTCTGTCCAGGAGTTGCAAGTAGTTTCTGGTGTTTGTAGCTTACTGGAGGCCGTGGACAGCGCTGACCGTAGGGGTGGGCTGTGATGCGGTAGGTACGTGGCACGGTGTACCGGATGCCCGTTTGGTATCTCGGGAACCCTGTTCACATCGTTTGGGGCTGTGAGCGAAACTCCGGCCGGATCTCCTCATGGATGGAACCCGAATAGGCGATAAACCTGGACTAGAGACTTGAGTGTTTAGGTAGGTCGTGGTCTACACCCACGTCGGCTTTCGCTTGAAGTCTGCCGAGCACATGTCGTGTGCAGACGCTAAGTGGTGGAAACATGTATGAAGAAGTACACCCCTGCAGGGTTATCATCATCTATTCGAATAGCCGTGTCCGCGGAAAAGGACTTCTGGGTTGCTTATATCAGTTCATAGACAAGTGAAAGTGGATACTCTAAAATACGCAAGATAAGCGTGAGTGCTATGGATGGCGTTCTCGTAGGGAGACGGGAGCGGATCCATAGTGGTGTATTGATATGGTGAATATGTGGACTCGTGTGCGCCACCTCAAAAGAGTTACTCGCAGTCGTAGTTTAGGATAGCCACCGAGTCAAAGCTGGCTTGCTGCAGTTAAACCCCACCACCCTTTGTTGATAATGATGCATATGTAGTTAGTTCTGATGTAAGTCTTGCTGGGTACATTTGTACTCACGTTTGCCTATTTTATGTTTTTGCAGAGAGACTTCGGTCTCGCTAGTAGTTCCACGTGGACTTCGACGTTTAGCTTGTTACCTCAGCTACGATCTTGTGCCCCGGCAGGATCTGATAGATAGTCGGGCTTCTCAGCCTTTTTCATTTGTAGATGTCTGTACTCAGACATGATAGCTTCCGCTTGTGCTTTGACTTGTATGCTCTGATTGTTGGGTCATGAGACCCATGTTTGTAATGTCTCGCTCCTCGGAGCCTATTGAATAAACTACTTGAGTCGTAGAGTCATTTTGTGATGCCATGTTGTATTGCACATATCGAGCATATTGTGTGTATGTTATTGAAATGCTTGGTATGTGTGGGATCTGACTATCTAGTTGTTTATCTTTAGTAGCCTCTCTTACCGGGAAATGTCTCCTAGTGTTACCGCTGAGCCATGGTAGCTTGCTACTGCTCTGGAACACTTAGGCTGGCCGGCATGTGTCCTTCTTCGTTCCTGTGTCTGTCCCTTCGGGGAAATGTCACGCTTTGAGTACCGGAGTCCTGTTAGCCCGCTACAGCCCGGTTTACCGGAGTCCTGCTAGCCCAGTGCTACAGCCCGGACCCACTTGCTGATGACCGACACGTTCGAAGCTGGGTCATGAATGCCTGTCCCTGTAAGTCTGTGCCACTTTGGGTTTACGACTAGCCATGTCAGCCCGGGCTCCTTATCATATGGATGCTAGCGACACTATCATATACGTGAGCCAAAAGGCGCAAACGGTCCCGGGCAAAGGTAAGGCGACACCCGTGGGGATACCGTGCGTGAGGCCGCAAAGTGATATGAGGTGTTACCGGCTAGATCGATGTGACATCGAGTCGGGGTCCTGACATTAAATGTAAAACTGTATGCTAGCGGAATACATACAGAAATAACTAAAGTAACATACACGTGTATGATTGGGAAAATAAGATGGCATTGCAAGAGAGCACTAGAACAACACTTCAATGTAAAAAACATGGTATGGTAGACAGATGAAGTACATACTGATGAATAACAATGCATAAGATATTCAGAAGCATGATGTCCAAATTAAGCAGATGGCATTGCGATAGAGTAGAATGATAGTACTTGAATTTGAAAACATGTTATCATGAATGGAATAGGTACTGAAAAACAGGAAGGCATGACATATTTACATGCATGATCAGCATGCTAAGCGTAGGCATTGCAACAGAGTAGATACACTCTAGGACATTATATGCATGTTGTACCCATATCACAGGCCAAGTTAGAGCAAGGACCTTTTGGGGTGAAGAGGATTCATCATCTTTCTGCAAGTCTTCTGAAGAACTGCCTTTACATGTTCCATCATATTGGGTATCATTGACATCAAATTTATTGGCCTTTACATTGCTCCGTGAGGTTCTTGTGGATATATCAGTGTGTGCAATTATATCTGACATGCATGGAAGACAACTAGTGTCGGTGTCAAAACCGGCGGATCTCAGGTAGGGGGTCCCGAACTATGCGTCTAGGATCGATGGTAACAGGAGGCAGGGGACACGATGTTTACCCAGGTTCGGTCCCTCTTGATGGAGGTAATACCCTACGTTCTGCTTGATTGAAATTGATGATATGAGTATTACAAGAGTTGATCTACCACGAGATCAGAGAGGCTAAACCCTAGAAGCTAGACTATGGTATGATTGTTGTATATGATCTATCGACTAGCCTGGCCTCGGTTTATATAATGCACTAGAGGCCTAGGATAACAAGAGTCCTAGCCGAATACGCCGGTGGAGGAGTCCTTGTCTTGATCACCAAATCTTGTGGAATCTTCCATGTATGCGACAGCTGTCCGAACTGGCCCATGAGTATACGACCATGGGGGTCCTCGGCCCAATCTAATAGATCGGGAGACGACGTGGTGAGTACCCCCCTAGTCCAGGACACCGTCAGTAGCCCCCTGAACCGGTCTTCAAGTTAGGGACGCTCCTCGATTCTTCCGAACTGTTCTTCATCTTCGGTTGTCGGTCTTGAAAACTGGTTCAACAAATCTTCTCATCTTCGATCTTTGGGATCGCTGAAATGCATTCGACGAGTTTACATGTCGGGTATCTGAGGAGCCCCTTTAAGTTTCCGGACTTTATCAATGCCTTGTTATTTTTATGCCACACCTCGGGTTTGAGGTTGTTCCCGGGAGGCAGTGTCCTCTTGCGTCTGAGCTGTAATGCCGGACTGCATTCGAGATATCTTTTGTAGCCGAGCACCAATGCCGGACTGCTTCCGAGCTCCCACACAGAAATGTATCCGAGCTCCAACACCAGACTATGTCCAAGCTCCAACGCCGGACTATATCCAATATGTCATAGATCATCTTGGTCCAAAAAAGTTGAAGGAGTTTAGCTGAGCTTAATGCTGGAAATGCCGTCTATGGAGCCAGCCACTAGTGCCCGAGCTCTATGCCGGACTGCTTCCGAGGTGGTGCACCACCCCGACTGTGGGCCAATTTTTTGTCAATATTTTTGATTGGTGCAATTTATTCACTGCCGAGATATATAGCCAGTAACCCTCAACGTGTGTATCGATTTAAAACCCGAGATGCACTTGAAGGATGATGTAAGACCACTGATCCCAGTAGCCACTGAGACTCAGGTTGATTTGCAAAATCAGCCTGAGGATCAAGTCCTAGCTCGGCAGAATACTTCGGGATACAAAAAGCGGCGTGCTCAGTCCTCGAGACTCAGGTTGGGTGCGGCCGACTAACCTGAGGATCATAATCTCCTCGGAAACTGTATTGCACTTAAAATTTTCTACATTGGACAGGCAATGCAGTAGCCCCCGAGACACTGGTCGGGTGGCAACACCAGATCAGGGGATCGATGTGCCCCTTTAGTATTTGTAAATAATAAGCCCGAAGCCCAATAGCCCCCGAGCCTTAATGCGGGCACGGGTGGCCGAATTAAGGATCGTTATCCATAGTAAAATCACAAATTATGTGTAATGATTCTATCTATCCAAGTACTTTACATCCTTAATGCTCGGATCCACATTGTACAAAACTTTGTTGACCGACCATACACTTCCACCTCCTCGGCTAGTAGCTGTGGAGTGTTTGTCCTACTTTATAAAGCCTTTATGAGGGCAAAGATTTACGACAAACAAGGCAATCTGGCCATACAGTTTTATAAAAAAGGTACACAGAGAGATATGTTATATTACTGTTTAACATAAGAAATGTCTTCCAAAGAAAATAGTCCCGCTATCGGTTCCTTTCTTTGGGTTGTCATGCTAAGCATGATCATGAAACCTTAGCTCTAATGTAAGAGCAAAATATCGAGGATTTAGTTTGGGAGGCCAGTTAATAGCCCCCGGTAGTGTTCGGTGACAGTCGAGGTCAAGTCGTAAACACTTCGGCCATTGTTATGAATGGCCCGTCATTTAACACAGTCATCGGATTGCTGACCAGTTTACGCTTATTGTGAAAGTCAGTTTTCGGCTTTCTCCACTGAGGTGCTTAACCATGTGAGCTGGAAGCACAATCGCAGTGGTTCTCCATTTGCACGCCTAGCCGAACAAAGCGGAACATAGGAAACAAGTGCAGGAGCCGGGCAACCCAACTATTGACCGAAAACACAATTCAAAACCGATGCATATATAGCAATATCCGATAATGTTTTTGCCGAATCTCTAAAGGTGTCCGGCGTTGCACTACGAGACTTGTGCTGAAAACACACAAATAGTTTATAAGTGTCATAAGCTTGGAAAACCAAAAAACGTGAGTAAAAATTTGACGTCCGAACAAGATCAAGTGTTGGGTGCCAATCCGATAATTGGTCTTACAAAAAAAGAGTGCTTCTGTCGTGCTTTAACATGTCACATCCTATCTCAAGACTTCAAGCGGGTTAGCCTACGGCTTCAACCTCCTATCTCGAAGGCGGAGTACTTCTCATTAGGCCAATTTAGCAAACTAAACTCTAGCTGCTTTGAGAGAGAAATTAGGCTCCCCAGCTAGTGGCCACACACTCGTGTCGAAAAAAGGAGTGATGAATAATAATAGTAATAAAAACTTTGCAACAACTAAGAAGAAGAACACTTATTATAAAACAGGACATATAAATTTAAGAGCCCCCAAGTGACTTGGGTAAAAGAATTTTATGTATAATGATTGTATGTACCAAAGTACTAATATCATATCTTTGTTCACCCTAACTTTAAATGCATCTTAACCGACCGTCGGCTTCTCCCTCTTCAGTCAAGGACCGAAAAGTGTTATGTACTCCACCTGTCGAGAATATCGACAGTGTTTCCGATAACCAGGCAACCGGGCCATAAGGCTATAACAGACAAAGCGCGCTTAGAGAACTTATGCTATATTACAGACGAAGTGTAAGAAGCATCTTTGAAGAAAATAGTACCCCCACCGATACCTTTCTTCGATGCTCATTATTACTATGAGACTTGTGCAATAGATTTTTTGTACTCATGAGTTCCGTTGTGTGCCGACCATGATTGAAAACAATAAGGGCGCTAGCTTTCGGCTTCACCCAGTTTGAGGTCAGAGCTCGGAGGACCCGGTCATGACAATCGCAGAGGTGCTCCCTTTACTCCCTAGCCGAACAATCGGGAACGTAGGGGTAAGCACAGGAGCCAGGCAACCCAGCTTGCAAATCGCTTAAGTCAATATGGTGCATATTGTGGCGTAATACACGAACAAGGAACGAAGCCGTGCAAGTATAATCATATGCAAGAGGAAAAGCTTCATAAAGGAAGCCCCAAATAAATGGGGTATTTGTATTTGTGTGTCACAAACAAAGTTTTGATAAGGAGATTCTCTACAAGCAACTTTTTTTTCAAAAAGAAATAACGCTTGGTCAAACCGAACACAAGTTAAATTTTTTAAAACTTTGAGCATGAAGGTAACTTTGCTGGTTAATGTGTTTGGTATTGATGACGCGGCCTGAGCTTGATGCGGGACAAGGTTCCATCCCCCAAGCCGGTCCCAAGGTGGCGGCGCAAAGAGCTCGGCACTCCGAAGTGGTGACATAGCACGGTCAATGCGGGCCGACAGAGTGATGCCGAAGTCCCTGGCATGGGGTAATGAAGTGTTGACGAAGCCCCCCGTCCAGCCGAGGTGACGTGGTATGTCAGTACGCCGAGTTGACGATACTGCCCAACCGGGATCATTTTCTTCTGCACAAAAAATAGTGCAAACCGGAGATAATAGTAATGATAATAAAAAAATGTTGCATAATAAATAATTTATGCAAAGTGAGTAATAAAACAAATATGGCCTGGCACGGAAGTCAATGTCAATGCTGGGCGTCGGCGTGATGCGGTAAAGGTGTGGCAAAGCCTGACTTCACAGGTTGGTCCGAGTTCCGGATGCGGCGTTCGCCGGACTATGTACGGAAACTGACCGAACCACCACGCGACCATCGTTAGTGTGGACATCATTCGATAGACCTGTGTAGAGGAACAAACCAGAGTAATAATTTCTTGGGAAAAATAAACTCCAAGAAGCAAAAATTACTAGGATTAATAACACCTGGTTTATTTGTTGTAGCAATTCGAAGAAAGGTGACTCCCAAAATTGGGACTCGATCCGTACACCCATTGCCTGATGGGCGATAAAGCGACGGCATGGCGATGCTGGCAAAGGTTGGCTTGCGGAGGCAAAGCCCTCGGTCCAGCTAACGTGATGAAGCTGGTCGGCTAGTGACGCTGAAGTCTCCAGAGCAGGTTGATGAAGAGATGGCGAAGCCCCCGATCCAGCCGAGATGTCGAAGCCTCGATGTCAGCCGATGAGTCGAAGTAGGTCGGCATGATGGACATTGGCTTGAAGAAGCAATAGTGCGGCCCTGCCGATGCCGGTCGTGACGTGGTCGATGCCGGCTTGATGAAGTGACCGTGCGGCGATGCCGGTGTGCCCGCTCCGTGTAATCTGTGGGGCGGTGATGTTGGTGATGATTTATCCTTTGCGATGCCGGACTCTTGTTCAGCTTGCCGAGATGATGATCCGAAGAACTTGAGCTCGGCTCAACAAAGTGACAACGTGTCTAGCGCAGGTTGGCAGCCTTGGAGCAATATTGCCGGACCGGTTTGACACCAGCATGATGATGAAGATGACCTCAGGGGAGGTTTAACAATTTATGGGCACATGTTTAAAAACAACGCACAATACCGTAGAAGAGAATTCCTTCAAAAATGTTATCCAATGTCACGTCCATAAAGAAACATGACTTCCGGTCGGATCCGTATTCGCGCAGAGAACGGATCCGAAAATTGGTCCACGCATCGGAAGGTTCCCGGAGTTTGAACCGTCGGATCGAGCTAAAATTTTGAGGGGTGGTAGATATGGGAATTCCGCAGTAGATAAACGGTTGGATCTTCGAAAGGACCTCCGAGATGGGCTCTAGAGACCACGCCCTAAACTTGTCCAGATATGACAGGGCTCCGGTATATCGTAGATTGTCGGAGATTCCTCCATTGGAACTCGACGAAATTTTGCATGGCTGTTGTAGACGTAATTTCGCACTATTCCACTGAAGCAATCGTCAAACCGATGCTCGAGGAGGTGGTGATGGCGAATACAAGTCCATTGTCCATTAAAACAGCACGGCCGCCCGAGGGCAATGTTGACGTTGAGCCCTCGAGCTCCATGGATGACTCCTCTATGATAATGATAGAGGTTATAGTTGATGTTGAAGAAGGCCCCCGTCCGAACATGACGATTGGAGATGGAGCACGGTCCTCGGGCAAGCCAAGGTGACCAGTCGAGCCGGCGACGAAGATGCCGGCGTCGCAATTGACCTGCGGGCGAGCCATTGATCCTTTTGCCGATCACATAGTGGAACTCTCAATGAAAGCACCAATGTCGGTGTCAAAACCGGCGGATCTCGGGTAGGGGGTCCCGAACTGTGCGTCTAGGATCGATGGTAATAGGAGGCAAGGGACACGATGTTTACCCAGGTTCGGGCCCTCTTGATGGAGGTAATACCCTACGTCCTGCTTGATTGATATTGATGATATGAGTATTACAAGAGTTGATCTACCACGAGATCAGAGAGGCTAAACCCTAGAAGCTAGCCTATGGTATGATTGTTGTATATGATCTATCGACTAGCCTGGCCTCGGTTTATATAATGCACCAGAGGCCTAGGATAACAAGAGTCCTAGCCGAATACGCCGGTGGGGAGGAGTCCTTGTCTTGATCACCAAATCTTGTGGAATCTTCCATGTAAGCGGCAGCTGTCCGAACTGGCCCATGAGTATATGGCCATGGGGGTCCTCGGCCCAATCTAACAGATCGAGAGACGACGTGGTGAGTACCCCTAGTCCAGGACACCGTCAACTAGTAGTTAGATTTATGTAATGAGTGCCTGTAGGAGACGACATAAATAGTAGGACTAGGTTTAACTAGCAGCAACAGGTCTCATAAACTACAGGGAGAACATAGATGAAAGCTACAGAATATGTATCGTTTGTACTCGAGATTAACTAGATGGCACACAAAAGTATTAAAGAACAACATAGGTAATACTAGAAGTGGTATAATACTATCATCACCAGCCTGTGGGATAGCATTGGCTGATGGATGATAACTATGGAACAGTGTTACCTAAAGAACAAGTATCTTAGCTGAACTATGGAACAACGTTAACTCCTGAACAAGACCCGTAAGAGATCAGCATGAATATATAGTTAAATGTGATGATCTATTTTCCATGCTTAGATGAATAACAAAGCCATAAATGTTGCACACAAGTAAGATGAGGGTACAACCTATTTGGCTGCCATCCATAGGAGTGAGCATCATGTGCTGACTTGTCGATGGCCCTGCAGTTGTTGTGGTTGTCCATGTCAGGCACGCGCATTCGATGCAGGGAACTGTTGAGTGGGGACTATAGCTCCCTTCTTGTGTATGCTTCCCTTGTTGGAGCAGCTGCGATGAGACGGAAGACGGTGTGTCTGAAGATGCAGATAACGCATAATGTTAAGAACGACATATCTCTTTGATCTGAAGAAATACACTAAGAGATCAACAGCAAGGTACGAGAGTGGTCACACGTCTGTTGACTGAAGACTAAATTGGGGTCACAGATTTTATTTTATTTTGGTACTGTCCGATCTACGTGGGATGGCTAGCCGTCTTGTGCCTCCAGTTGACACTATTTGGAATCTTCCCCGAAGAGCCAGCGACCAACGGTAGAGCAGCCTGCCTCCGCCGTTCGTGGCCCCAGCCGAAACCCTGCTCCCTGCCCCACCGCACTGCTGTGGTTGCGCCGCCCCCGGGCCAATCCACAAAGACTCCCCGTCATCCAGATCTGGCGGCGGCAGTACCTTCAACCCACACAACTCTAAAAGATAACCATCTAAGCGCTGCTTCCGCGGCGAACTTGCGGCCCCGCACCCTTACGTTAGACACCAGCCAACCGGCAGCATAGGAGCTCCGCCGCCTCGAGGGGTGCTGCTTCCCATTGGGAATCGATTGGCCCAGAATAAAAATTCAGACAACTGACGCCTAAATAAAGTGATTTGAGATGAGGGTGCGACCTATTTGGCGGCATGGTAAAGTAGGAAGGTCCAGCTGCCGAGTCGGTGAGGTCGGCGCGGTTGTGGTGGCGAACGATGGTAGGGAAAGAGCGATGTCACGACGGTCGAAGGCTACGCAGAAGCAGCGCCAGGACTCTGGACGAACCCGAAGTTGGAGCCGCTCCGGGACCGTGAACAACGGAGGGGGTGAATCGGCTCCTGTACGGTTCACGCGGCCGTCGTCGAGGCAGCACCAGCAGCACGGAGTAAGAGGCACATAACCCAGTGCACGACGGCAAATGGACAGCGTCTCCACCATTAGGGAGGAGGACGGCTGTGAAATTGGTGCGGTGGGGGGCGGCATGGAGGTGGGGCTAAGGTTTCGCGGCTCGGGAGAAGGGAGCTTTCCGGGGAGAAGGTGATTTGGCACCCACAAGGTATGAATGGGGGGCGGGCGGGGGGGGGGGGGATTGGGGGGGGAGTGGAACCATGTCTTACGGATGCATTTGTTTGAAATGTGAGGGGGGGTTACAGTTCTACCCTTTCCTATAGGCTTCTCGGCTTGGGTCTGTGTACTGAGGGTCAGGAATAGTAGAGTAACTTTGCTTCTCCCCAAATAGTGGGCGGGAGCAATTTCGGGGGAGGAGGGCGTGTTTTGAACTATAGTGGGTGCGAGCGATTTCGGGCGAGGAGAGCGTGTTTTGAAATAGTGAGCGCGAGCTATTTCGGGCGAGGAGTGTGTGTTTTGCCGACCATGGTTTATGAATTATTCGGCACATGTCATTTCGGCCAAGGAGAATGCGTGCTTGGATGAAGTTACGAACCTACCCTCGATGTACAACGGGCCAATTGATGCGTGTCCCACATAGGACGGTAATTTCGCGTCTCCCATTTATTTGCTCGGGTGAATTCCACTGAGCAGAGAGGATGTTTAACGGTTTGTTCAAATTTTGGGAGAATGAGCATCCACGTCTACCTTACCAAGTCGATTCGGATCAAATTTTGAAATATTAGCTTGCCACTTCTTTTTTAGATGGAGAGATGATGCTAGGTAGTAATATGTTTTTACATGCTCGTTGCTAGCGATTTACTATATGACAAATATTGACCCACTCAAAAATGTGAATCAAACCCAAAATGAAATATCTCGATTCAATGAAATAGCTCGTTCAGTAGGTCAAAATAGTGAACTAAATCCAAAATTGAACACCTCAATCGAGTAGCATGTTGTACAGTATTATAGTACTCCATGAACATGTTGAAAGTCAAATTAACGAACTTGTTTGATATACACATATATCTATTCATGTGTGGATTGCAGACAACATGTTCTCCAATTTAAATATTTGAATGCAAGTTTATATCGAAACATGGTTTATATCAGTTTTTGATGCATAAAACGTGACCTCCCCCTCTCCCGGACCCCTGTTCTCTCTTTCTCTCTCGCCGACAATCTTCAATTATGTCGCACGCATCTGACACAAAAACCTTATTGGTGCCTCTCCCTTTCTCTCGATCTCTCTCTCTCCCTCTCTCTCTCTCTCTTTGTGTGTGTGTGTGGGGGGGGGGGTTTCTAGTTCGCATGCATATATACACGATCTATAGGTCTCTCTCGCACACTATGTATGATACTCTAGCTAGTCCAAGCTAGATATCTTGGGTGCACTCATCGTACGCACAGAAATTCCTTGGCTCTTTACCTGTAACTCTCTCACGCACCACTATGTCATCTCGGAGCTCTTCCCCCTCTCTCAAACTCTCCATCCACCTGGGTCACAGATATACATGCATATCTCACTCGCACTTGATAGGCCCATCTAAAACTCTATCTCTCCCCCTCGTTCTCTCTCCATATCACACGTGCACACACACAATCTCATGCCCATCTAGCCAAGTATGATGGTCTCTCACTCAATTGTAGGCACACGCAATTTCCCCTATATGTATATGACTAGCTAATCTTAGTCTCCATCACAAACATGTGCATGGTCTATCTCGATTTCTCTCGGGGCATCTTTCTATCGCGCACGCACTCCCTCGATCTCCCACCCATATAGTCCCCTCACGATCTCGACGGGATCTATCTATCACAAACACACCCTCTCTCCCTCCTCATGCGTCCATGCCATCCATGTGTCCCTCTCGACCTTTGTTCCTTGTTGGCCAGACCTCTATTGGACATGTGCTACAAGGGTGTCTCTCTCTGTTGCAAACAATCACACACTAGCTATCTTCGTGTATCTCCTCGCCTCTCTTTTCCATCTCGGAGATGCATGCGTGATATGTTCGCATAAGAAACAAAAAAACACACACTCTCTCTCTAATTTATCGTTTGTTGTCACTTTCTCTTTCACACACATACTCTTTTTGCACACTTACTCATTCTCCTTCACACGCACTTGATCTGTCTCGACTGAGGCACTCTCCTCGGTCCATAGCATATAGATTTATTGAAAAGTCAAACAACACAAAGTTTGACCATGTACGTGGAGAAAATGAATTACATCTAGTACGGCAAACATATACCATTAGATTCACCATGAGATGTAGTTTTGTATGATGTATCTTTGGTATTGTAGATATAAATAACATTTGCGTAAACCTGATCAAAGTTTCCAAAGTTTGACTTCTAAAAAATTTACATGCACTGCATTATCGAGCGGATGGAATATCTCTTTCCCCCTCTCAGCTATCTGACGCACCACTCAGCCTTATCAGGGCTCCTCAATCTCTCTCAAACTTTATTGGCCAGTTTGGTTCATGACCTGACCCTCATGCCTTGATGGCCGGTACTGCCTGGTGTGGACGTGATATTTAAAATATTTCTTGGCCAGGCTTGTGTGGTGCTGAAGTGTTTGGTTCATGCCTGGGCCAGGCAAAGCATCAACGTCCCATCAATCAATCCATGCATCAATTATTTAATGCTAATATCCATCCATGTTGTTGTCAGCCTCATGGCCACACGACCAGGCACGGCCAGTCGTTCGAAATCGGTCGCCTGGGCCAGGCTACTTGCAGTGTCTGGAGTTCAGCCAAGCTAATTAAAGTGCAAGGGAACCCAGGCCAGGTGGGCTTTCTTTTTCACAGGGTAGCAACCAAACAAGCGTGCATGAAATCCAGCCACAACCCCAGGCCAGGCAAAAGATGCTCAGGACGCAAGCCAAACTGGCCTTATATCTCCCTGGTTCACACATACACATGTCTCGCTCGTGCTATACATATAGACCCATCCAACACTCTCTGCCCTTGTTCTCTCTCCATGTGACATGCACCCCCCTAAGTACCATAATCCCTCACTCCATCATAGGTGCAAGCACTCCCCCCTCCTAAGTATGATTATCTCTTACTAGCCATCAGGAACACACGTATTGTCTCCTTCCATCCATACGTCTATCTCGATATCTCTCGGGGCATCTTCTATCGCGCACACACCTTGTCACTCGATCTCCCACCCATGTAGTCAGTGGCGGAGCTACACTCCTATGTTTGGGTGGGCCAGGCCATTGGAGAGCATAAAATATAATTCAGCCATGCTAAGCTGGACAGACTTTTTAGGCTGTGTTCCCTAGGGGCTGGGCAGGCCACGACATTGGTTTGCCCCAACGTAGCTCCGCCCCTGCATGTAGTCCCATCACGATCTCTAGGGGATCTCTCTATGACAAACATACACTCTCTCCTCCCCATGTCTGCATTTTCTCCATACGTCTCTCTCGACCTCTCTCCCTTGTTTGTCAGACCCCTCTTGGCCACATGCTAGGGGTTTTGCTCTCTCGGTTCCAAACAACCACACACTATCTCCTCACCTTGCCTCTGTTGTCGAAGATGCATGTGTGATATGTTTGCATAAGACACGCACGCTTTTTCTCTACTTTTATCGTGTGTTGTCCATGTCTCTTTCACACATGCACACACACTTTTTTCACTCTCTCTCTCTCTCTCTAGTTAGGGACTCTATCACGTCCATAAGCATATGGATGTTTTGAAAAGTCAAACCTCAGAAAAGTTTGACCAGGTATATGTGGAGAAAAACATTTACATCTAGAACGATCATTAGATTCATCACAAGATGTACTTACTTCATACTATCATTTATCTTTGGTATTGTAGATATAAGTAATTTCTTTATAAACTTGGTCAAAGTTTCAAAAGTTTGACTTAAAAGAAATGTTGGAACTACATTATCGAACGGAGGGAGTAGCTCTTTCTCTCTCTCTCTCTCTCTCTCTCTCTGCTATCTCTCACGGGCCTCCCCACTCACTCGAACTCTCTATACCGACGGATTATACACTCACTGTGTCAGCGTATAGCTCCGTATATTGTTTAGTTGACCGGTCAACCAATCCACATGCTGCCTTGTCAGCTCGTGTTCTGTATCTTCGTGTGCTGGCCCATGTGGCAGTGGGTGAAAATAAGTAAACTAGAGGCCCATCTGACACGCGGTGAAGTAAACAAAGTTGAAACCACTCGGGGTAGCACCCCTCACGCTAGTAAATTGAGGGTGCATTGAGGACAAACTTCTTGCGCGCGAAGGACACACTTGCGCACAATTCACCATTGCGCGGCGGCATGCATAGAAGGACGCACTCGCGCACACCCAGCACACAACACACACCAGCACACGTGTACACCAGCGTCGCCGCCGGTTGAGATGGACGGCGAGGCAGCCAACAAGCAGAGGCGGCTCGAGCCAAAGTCGCATCCGGCAAGCCTGGACTTCATTAGTAGCCTCCCCGACGACATGCTGCTCGTTATCATCGCCTCCTCCCCACAAAATCTGCCGTGCGGACCGCCCTGCTCTCCCGGCGGTGGCGCCCCCTCTGGCGTTGCGTCCCCCTCAACCTCACCGTCGATAGCTGCCTCTGCGACGGGGATTGCAAACGCATGGCCGCAGTCTCCAAGATCCTTTCATCGCACGCTGGGCCAGCCAGACGCCTTGACATCCGCATGTTCAGTACAAACTGCAAGGTCCAACCCAATTTCGACGAGTGGTTCTTATCCCCCGCCCTAGATCAGCTTGAGGAGCTCAGCTTTGAAGTTGGACGATGTCGCTATCTGCCACCGTCCACGCTCCGCCTCACGCCAACGCTGCACCGCGCCAGCTTCAGCTCCTGCTATCTTCCCCAGATTAATGCCGCGCCCACCCTTGTTCTCCCTCAACTCAAGCAGCTCAACCTCTTCGACATTGTCATCTCGAAGAAGGCTATGGAGCACCTACTCCGCAGCTGTACTGCGCTCAAGTACCTTCGTCTTGAGTAGATCCACGGGTTCATTAGCCTCGACATCGTCTCGACGAATCTTTGATGGATTTGTGTGTCTTGCTGGCCCCGCAACAAGACATCAATTGGGAAGAGATCACTCTAGTTGTTCCACGTTATGGTCATTGAGAATGCGCCTTTCCTTGAGAGATTGCTTGTATCGGATCTAGAAGGTTCAACAAAAATCAGGGTCATTGACGCACCGAAATTGACAGCGTTGGTGCACTCGTCTGCCAAATTCTCCGAACTCTTTATTGGATCCATAATCGTTTAGGTACAGCACTCATCTTCTTCTCCGTCTTCTTGAAATTCACATTTTTAAATTTCTTCTTGATGTATTTACGACCGTCTTCCAGAAAATGATTCCCACAAGCTTGACCCAGTCCATGCGCACAGTGAAGATCTTACCACTAAAATCTATCGGCCCCAATCTGGATCAAGTTGTTGGATTCCTTACATGCTTTCCGTGCACGGAGAAGCTACTCATCGAGGTGAAACTTCTTTCCTATAAGTAAACGGTAATCACAATGTAGCTCAATTTTTTCGTAATTTTCCCAAATTACGGTGACAAGTGTAGTGTTCAAAATTGCATCTACGCACTGCACCGAAAGAAATGTTTTTAGTATTTTTTCTCACGTGATCACCTGCATCGTTTTTATGCTCTACTACTATAGTAGCCTAGGCTAGTCATAGTGGAAAGTAACTTAGACTACTCTAGTAACTCTATTGTTACCCTAAGAGCAAGTACTACCTCCGTCCTGCTTTACTCTTCCAATTTTATAGTATCAAAATTTGACCATAGATTTAACTGACAAAATGTTAATGCATGTCACTAAGAACTATATCGTTGGGTTTGTATTTGAACATAATTTCAAATGGTGTAATTTTTAGTGACATGCATTGGCATTTTCTTAGGTAAATCTATGGTCAAAATTTTATACTAAATACGAGGTAGTATTCCCTCCGTCCCAAAATTCTTGTCTTACATTTGTTTAGATACGGATGTATCTAACACTAAAATGTAACTAGATACATCCGTATTTAGACAAATTTAAGACAAGAATTTTGGGACGGAGGGAGTACAAAAGTGGGCTATGTAGGCTAAAACATGTGCCAAATTCACTTGTGATGCATTTGGCATCGATGCCCCTCCATTGCTCACCTGGTGCCCCAATCTGGATCACCTACTTTGCTCTGGTGCCAAATTAACTCACGCGATGAAAAAACACTGCGTGGGAGAGAGAGAGGACTGAGGCAATAAAAAAACACTTGTTTGGGAGAGTGAGAGGCTGGTGTAGTTGGTTTGATTGATTTGTTTATACATGTGGGTCTGTGTGCACAGCGGTGCCAACTTCTCACATCGCGAGAGCGGTGCCAAAATCTTTTGATTTGACATCGATGCGTATTATGTTGGATACTTTTGTGAAATATGGCATCGACCACATAGTGGAAGGCAACAAATGCCCAAGCTCTTCACGTGCTCCTAGTTAAATGGGAGGAAATAGAGAGAGAGAGAGAGAGAGAGAGAGAGAGAGAGAGAGAGAGAGAGTGAAAAATTATCACTAGCCAGCCAACCCTATCGTATGAGCGAATGATATTGGTACCTCTTGATGACACGACAATCTTATGCTGCCAGCTGCTCTAATATGTTCTCTTCTTTTGCAGATAAAAAAAGACCCGAAAGTGAAAAATGTGCTGCACTATAACAATCTCATCGAATGCCTTGATCTCCATCTTACAGAAATTGATTTGATCAACTACCGAGGCAGCACATCTGAGATTAAATTGGCCAGGTTCTTTGTTCTGGAGGCAAGTGTGCTCAAGGTAATGAGGTTTGGCGTTGTCTAGCGCAACAATGAATGGCGTGCTGATCACGCAAGCGTCTAAGCCTAAATGACAAAGTCTCCGCAGAAGTTGAATTTGTTTTTGAAACATCAAGTGGACAGAGACTTGAAAACTTATTTGCCCATCAGTGACTTGTTAGGGCGGTGGATTTTAGTTTGTATGATAATGCTGCATCCACCTAAAGTAACGAAAGTTCTTACGTAAACTTCCTAGTAATTCCCTCTTCGTAGGTGCAACATTACTCCTAACATTTGTAATATCAGTTTGAAACTTGTAATATTGTCGTGTCCTATTCCTGCGTTTTCAAAATCCCGCGAATCAAATAGGTCCTGAGTTGGTGATGATGTTGTGCCTCCCATCTTTCACCAATAGCCGTTGGATCTAGATCTGACGCATAAAAACCAAGCTTCTCCATTTTTGCAAAAAGATTCCTGCACTTGTTCCCTATTTACAAACAACTCCTTGTCTCTCACAATCAGCCTTATCTCCTCCCCACCATATCTAGAAGGTCATGGAAAAATCGGGCGTGATGGCCGCTGTCGGAGCTGTCCACCCCCAATCTTGGTGTTCCGTGCAATGCACGGGCATCTACGCACGAGAAATTATGTCGAACAGGGCTAGTTGTAAGCAGGCTAGCTCTACAGCCATGATGATAGTGACTGCAGACGGTGAGGCTGACTATGGTATGCCGAACATGGTGCCTATACTTAGGTGTCATCTCCGGCGCAGGGTCTTGTCACTTGACTGTGAGGAGCAGCACGTAATAATTTGACCAACTGGTAGTACAATGCTAGTACTCCTACTACTACATTGGTACTACTACTAGTAGTACTAGTAGCACCACCATCTGGATTTAGGAGTACTACCACGTCCATGTGGATTTTAGTATTTGACTAGCAATATCTAGTAATGCATGTCACAAAAAATGTACTACTCCCTCTATAAATAAATACATGGTGTTTTATTCCTATCGGCGAGAGAACTTAATGTTTTTTGCTAACTAGAGTACTAATAGGATTACATGCAATGAACTAAACACTGCATGTCATGTTTGGTAGTCTCAAGTCAGTGAAAGCATGCACGGCCCACATCTCTCATTGGTTGATATGTCACGAAATAAGAAACAAGGAGGGAGTTAATGCACCGTGCCTAAGTATTTTGGGATTCTTTGGTTTTCGTAAGGTGACTTACACAACATTTTTGTTTACATGCATTAACATTTTATTAGTTAAATCAAGGGTCAAAACTTGGCGCAAAATGCAAAGGGGACCAATAAACTAGTAAACATCAAACTTCTCTCGTTTGGCCCCAACTAGAGGTCCGGTGAGATGACTATACTGCACCGGCACGGAGGGGGACGCAGCTTCATTGACTTACGGCAACTGCCTTTGGGTGAATAACACGTGGGCCCAGGGGGTGGCTGGCCCACCTATCATACAGCCAAAGGCAGGTGCAGTAGAGGGCCGAGGAGTAGAACGAAATCCTACGCACCTACGCACGCTAACCCAGGGCAAGAGTGATCACTCGAATCGCAAGATCAATTGACTAGAAGCTAAGCTAGACCCATGGAGGCGATGAGCGCGAGCATCAGCCGGCTGTGCCAGATGGTCCACGACGCCGGCCTGCAGCCCGGCACCGAGGAACGTCTCCAGGTAGTATTGCTTGAGGCTGCCAGGGCGAGGGGCCGCTTGGACGACAGCTTCGTCTCCTTGTTCGATGAGGTCCTCGTCGGTTTCCTCGACAAGTTCACCGTCATCAAGAAGCTTGCAGATGACTTTGACGTAAGCCTCCAGCCGACACACCCAGGCTCTGCGATGCCCGCCACCCTCAATGGCCAATATGGTGACAACCTCTTCGACGCACTGGTGGCCCTGCGACTGCCCGCCGTCGCGCCGGAGAATGTCCACCTCGAGGTCGCGCTCGCCGCACAGCGCCTGGCGCAGCAAGACACCATCGACATAATCACCCACGTCTATGCGCAAATCGTCCACAAGGACTACTACATGCAAGAGGAGGACAATAGGACGTTGGCCTTCTTGGACCGCAGGGCAACCTTGGACGGCACTGTTCAGAAGCATGTTGAGCTCGCCGCCAGCGCCGCTGCTCCTCACACGTCAGTTGGTGACCCGGCGCACTAGGGCGTGAGGATGTCGTTGATGGATCCATATGTAATTTTATCTTTCCGTCAAATCCATGTAGTAGTATATGATACTACAGTAATTATCTTACCTTTCGCATCAACTTAATAATTTTCGTACGTACTCCATGCATGAATGGCGCCAGAACCAAACTTCTCATTACTCTAGGCAAAATCGTTATTTTCTATCTATCGGACGCACCATGGAGCAGAACCAAATTTTACAAGTTACGAGTTCAAAAGGAAAAGCCTGCCGTGTTTGCGTCGCACCCCCACGCAGTTGGTCTGGCATGCCGCTCAAGCGGGAATGCGTGCGGTGTTGCATTTTCACTTACAAGTGGGACCACAGTTGAGCAAACCGACTATCGGCAAACCCCCACCCCGCCCACCACGCGATGGCTGAGAAAACAGGAGGGAGAAGAGATGGCTGTAGCATAGACTCCAAGAAAATTGGTGTCGGATGGGACTCGTGTGGGTGGCGTGTGCCGTACTGCTAGACGTGAATGCTAGTTATGGCCCATGCCACCCCACTATATCGAGCCTATATCGAGGTACGTAGAACAAATTTACTGCAGTCCGTGCTCAGCCCTCCTCTATCTCTCTTCTCAGCCAGCCAGCGGACGCGCGGAGCCCATCGTCTGTTTGCTCACATGCGGCCCCACATGCCAGTTAAAACACAAGAGGACCCATTGAAACTGCACATCTTTCACCTCGACGTGATGGTGATGAAAAACAAATCCAATAAAGATCTTTGGTGGCCGCTTTTGGAGTTACTCAAGAGTAGTAAGATTCTATTTACAGTTTAACCCAAGATGCACATCTCGTGGCTTCAACTACCACTCTATTTTCTTTCATGACACGACCTGGATGCTGGATGTCCCACATGTCGGCAAAAGGAGGAAGAACCCGACCAAATCTTCGGTTGTGCTCTCGGATCAGACTAGTTGTGCTAACTTAAAAAATTTATTGTGTACTCCCTCCGTTCCAAAATACTTGACTTCCATTTGTCCAAAAATGGAAGTACCTATATACTAAAACATGTCTAGATACATATATATTTTGACAAATAGAAGGCGTGCATTGTGCAACGAAGGGAGTGGAATGGATTCAAGTTTTTGTATTGGGAAGAAGAGTACATCCATATATTGATAGAGCGCAATTTAGTAGATGTACTATCACTTTTAGCTAGCACAGAGGCTAGAGATGAGATTAGTGCACTTGTTGATACTCCTACTAGAATAGAGGCTAGACATGAGACTAGATGCGAGGAAGCAACGTCTAATTCTTTACACTCAAAGAAGAAAGAAGCACGCAAGATCGAGCCTCCGCAGATCAACAATGAATGCATCGAGAAGGCACTAATCCAACTTACAGGAGTAGTAAAATGTATTCTTGTGGTTCTGGTTTTCTTTGGTCTTGCTTTTCTAGTCAAAATTATCGTTGGAGTTTGTGCAAAATGGAGGTCCGTTTGGGCTCGTGCATTGGAGTTGGCCTTACAAGTGGGACCGCAGTTAAGGAAACCGACTATCGGCAAACCCCCACCTCGCCCGCCGCGTGATGGCTGAAGTTAGAGAAATGATGAGGTTGAAGAGATTGCTCTAGCACGGACTCCAAGAAATAATATGGTGTCAGATGGATGTCGTGGTGGTGGCGTGTGCCGTACTCCTGGACGTGAATGCTTGTTCTGGCCCATGCCACCCTACTACTCCTACTACTTACTCCTACTATATAGTACTAGTATCAAGGATTCGAGGTGCTGGTTACGTACAATGAACACATTAACATATGGCTACAGTAAAAACACCCGCCCGACGCGCGAAGCATGTGAAGCTAGTAAAAATAGTGTACTACTATTGTTGATTGGCCTCATCTGATAACCTGTTGCAATGCACGTACAATTATGTATTCGGAAAATATTTTTTTGCCTCGTCGCACCACTCACTCAGAGAAGCGACTCGAAAGCCATTCACAAATTTAGTAAGTTTATCACAGGCATATCATTTTATTACATACAACAGGTCATCAACCCACATCGACAACGAGGATACATTATAAATACTAAAGTTTTCACCACACAATAAATAAGAAGCAATGAAATGAACTTCAACTCAACCATTCCTCGGTGTTGGAAACACTTGCTTTGAACCACAAGTGATTCTCTGGGACGGGCCATCGATTGTCGATATGGAAACCAATGCAGGACTGATCATCCAGGCTGAAGCGGCCTACTATATCAGTACCAGGGTAGGGAACCACCCAAATGTCCAAGGTATAGAGACAGTTGCTTATCAAACAGTGTCACTGAAATGTCCGAGGTATAGAGACAGTTGCTTCCACCAAATGTCATGATGTAATGTTAAGTCATTTCCTTTTGTACAGTGTCACTGAATTGTTAAGGCGGTGATGGCATTTTATTTTAGTAGAACTGCACAAAATTTGCTTAAAAGAAGAGGAAAGGTCAGGAATGGCTCAGTTTTTTTAGAAAAAACTATGTATGCCTTCTTGACATCAGCCGATGTTGCTTTATTTACTCCTTCAAACAGGTGGTTAGAAACAGTCTTGCTACCTTTTCCCATTAAGAAACTGGAATGCTTATATTTGTGAGTCTATGCTTCAACTAGTGCCACTTTTAGAGTAATCACACTTTCAATATCTATGTAAACAGGGATGCTCGATTTTAGTGGAACTGCATAAAAAGTCCAACTGGTTCAACATTAGGAGCATGTTTTTTTCAAAACCTTTATATCCAATTGGTGGCACTATGAGCTGTTCATTACGAAGGTACATGGTTTGCTACTATCTTGCTACTCTTTTTGTACTGTCATTAGATAGTAATACTAGTGGTTTGCATGTGAATTTATTGGCAGGGTGGACCTACATTGGAGGTGTAGGACAGGATTCAATGATTGGATGCTCAATTTCGGTTGTATCGATTTCACCTCTTCCATCACTGCGAACATGGATATCCTTGGTCTGATGAAGAATAGGCGCTATATTTCTGCTTTAAACTAGCAAATCAATTCAGTATGAAATTGTCCCGGGCAAAACATAACTATATCAGATTGTCTAGTGCAGAACATGACAGATGCTAAGCAGAAGAGACATGTTTAAACCGAAAATACAAGGTGTGGTATATGTTTACTAGCTGCTTGATATTTGTGCAGACAGAGATGTCTGCCCGTTGCTATTTGGCAAACAAACAAAGTGTCCGCAATTTTGGTTAAACTGCACAAGAGAATAGTATAGTCACTGCATGCAGTGCCATTTGAAAATAGACACAGAAAGATTGGATAGTCACTTCATGGACTGCAGAAAAGTAGTACTGTACTATTTATTGGCCAACACTAGGTGCTTCATTGCTTTGGTCTGATTATACAATGGGCATCATTTTGCCTAAGTTAAAGTTTGTATTCCAAAAATAGTCTCGCGGTGTGATCGAGAGAAGACCAAATCATATTACAGTGGATGTTCCTCCATCATGTGTGGTTCATTCTCATGGTTCCAGCTGTTGGTGAAACCACTTATGTCCGCAAGAGGAATTGTAGACTTCACAAACAAATTTGTCTTTCAGTCTGTACTGAATGTTGGCCAAGACAAGCATCCATGTTAGTTGGAAGAACAGATGTTTTTTCTAGATCTTTGCTTTTGGAGCTACATATTTGTATATGATCTGTGAATCATTGAGATGCATTAACATGTTGATCTTATTTATGGGAATCGTACTAGTTAGTTTTAGTTGCGACGCAAGATCCGAAGTGGTTGATCTTTTCTTTTGGAGCTACATATTTCTATATGATCTGTGAATCATTGAGATGCATTAACAGTTACTTATTTCTGTTCGCTTAGTGTTTACAAGTTACTGATCGATCACTAGCTAGCCTACAAATGCGCTCCTGGCAGTTTTATTTGCGACGCAAGATGTGAAGTGGCAGTTTTTTGAATAAAAATGCCTACCTCTAAAGAAAGTGACAAGCTACACTGTCGATCCTACACGGATAAAAATGCCTACCTCTGAAGAAACTGACAAGCTACACTATCGATCCTACACAGATAAATAGCAGATCACGCACGTACTACCTCCTTTCCGGTTTGTAGGGCTCAATTCAAGAAACGACCTACTAGATCCTACATGAATAAATAGTGGATCACACATGTACTAGTACCTCCTTTCCGGTTTGCATGGCTTAATTCAAACCTCTCACCAACCAAGGTACTCCCTTCGTCCGGGTTTATTAGTCCTATGAGCAAAATAGCAAGACTAAGGCATGGCAATAATTAACGGCACGCAGAAGTGCAAGCCTAATTAATTCCAGCGATTTAAGTGGCTGCATGCGTGCCCTCGGCTGCAACTCGTTGCATGCTGCTTCGTGTACTACCTACGAGCGATTCTGAGTGCCTGCATGCAGCCGGCCGTAATTAAGGCAGCTAACTGATGTGAAAAAAGATACGATTTAATTGTTGCAGGCTTTTTAAATCTGTGGAATCATTATTGACAAGGAGGGAGATGATTTGAGTGCACTCGTTTGACCGCCATGCAGGCGTGTGATACGTCTCCAACGTATCTATAATTTTTTTACTCCATGCTATATTATCTACTGTTTTGGACTATATTGGGCTTTATTTTCCACTTTTATATTATTTTTGGGACTAACCTATTAACCGGAGGCCCAGCCCAGAATTGCTGTTTTTTTGCCTATTTCAGTGTTTCAGAGAAACAAAATATCAAACGGAGTCGAAACGGAATGAAACCTTCGAAAACGTGATTTTCTCATCAAATAAGATCCAGGAGACTTGGACCCTCCGTCAAGAAAGCCACGAGGCGGTCATGAGGGTGGAGGGCGCCCCCCTAGGGTGCGCCCCTACCTCGTGGGCCCCTCGAAGTTCCACCGACGTACTCCTTCCTCCTATATATATATATCCACGTACCCCCAAACGATCAAATACGGAGCCAAAAACCTAATTCCACCGCCGCAACTTTCTGTATCCACGAGATCCCATCTTGGGGCCTGTTCCGGAGCTCCGCCAGAGGGGGCATCGATCATGGAGGGCTTCTACATCATCATCCAAGCCTCTCCGATGAAGTGTGAGTAGTTTACCTCAGACCTACGGGTCCATAGTTAGTAGCTAGATGGCTTCTTCTCTCTTTTTGGATCTCAATACAATGTTCTCCCCCTCTCTTGTGAAGATCTATTCGATGTAATCTTCTTTTTGCGGTGTGTTTGTTGAGATTGATGAATTTTGGGTTTATGATCAAGTCTATCTATGAATAATATTTGAATCTTCTCTGAATTATTTTATGTATGATTGGTTATCTTTGCAAGTCTCTTTGAATTATCAGTTTGGTTTGGCCTACTAGATTGGTTGTTCTTGCCATGGGAGAAATGCTTAGCTTTGGGTTCGATCTTGCGGTGTCCTTTGCGAGTGACAGAAGGGGCAGAAATGCACATATTGTATTGTTGCCATCGAGGATAACAAGATGGTTTTTTTTATCATATTGCATGAAACTATCCCTCTACATCATGTCATCTTGGTTAAGGCATTACTCTGTTTTTAACTTAATACTATAGATTCATGTTGGATAGCGGTCGATGAGTGGAGTAATAGTAGTAGATGCAGAATCGTTTCGGTCTACTTGTCTCGGACGTGATTCCCATATACATGATCATACCTAGATATTCTCGTAACTATGCTCAATTCTGTCAATTGCTCAAGAGTAATTTGTTCACCCACCATAGAATACTTATGCTCTTGAGAGAAGCCACTAGTGAAACCTATGGCCCCCGGGTCTCTTTCTCATCATATCAATCTCCATCACTTTATTATTGCTTTGCTTTTACTTTTTACTTTGCATCTCTATACCAAAAATACCAAAAATATTATTTATTAGATCTCACTTTCGTAAGTGACCGTGAAGGGATTGACAAACCCTAAGCACGTTGGTTGTGTTGAGCTATTGTTTTTGTGTAGGTACAAGGGACTCGAGCGTAGCCTCCTACTGGATTGATACCTTGGTTCTCAAAAACTGAGGGAAATACTTACACTAGTTTGCTGCATCACCCTTCCTCTTCGGGGAAATCCAACGCAGTGGTCAAGAGGTAGCAAGAAGAATTTGTAGCGCCGTTGCCGGGGAGTCTGCACAAAAGTCAACATACCAAGTACCCATCACAATCCCTATCTCCCGCCTTACATTATTTGCCATTTGCCTCTCGTTTTCCTCTCCCCCACTTCACCCTTGCTATTTTATTCGCCCTCTCTCTCTATCCTCCCTTTCTTTCCCATTTGCCTCTTTTGCTTGTTTCTTGTTTGCTCGTATGGTTGGAATAGTTGTTTATTTATTACTAAACAGAGAACCTAAGATCTATGGATCCTCATCTGCTTGCTAATCTCTTTAAGAGATCCAATTATGTTGAACCAATTGCTAGTGAGTTTTGTGCACTAGATTATCTTTATGAAGTTTTGCTTGAAATTCGTGAATCTGAAAATTGCGATGAAGTATTTTATGAAGTGATTCATGATAGATCTTTGAATAAAAAGCATGATTGCAATGATGTTATTATAAATTCTATTAATGTCAATTGTTCTAATAATATGCAAAATCCTAAGCTTGGGAATGCTAGTTTTGCTATGTCGTCTACTTGTTGCAATGATCATGATTGGGGTGATTCTTCTTTTGATCTTAAAAATTTATTTGAGCCCCATGATGATGAATATGAGATTGATTATAATGTTTGCAATAATATTGAAAGTGAGTTTGGAAGAATGTCCACTTTAGATCCCACATATTTGGAGAATGTTCAATCTTATGAAGGTTTTGATAAAAGTGGGTTTGAAGAGGTCATGACTTTAGTTAATGTTAATCCCACTATTTTGGAAGAGTGTCAACTTTGCATGCATGTGGATCGTGTTAAAAATATTTTATGTGATAGCTATTTTGTTGAGTTTGCTTATGATCCCACATGTAATTATTATGAGAGAGGAAAATATGGTGGTAGAAATTTTCATGTTACTAAATTACCTCTCGTTATGTTGAGATTGCTATTGTTTCTTTCCACTTCCTTGCATATGCTAGTTTTCGCTTACCTTGATAATTTGTTTGCCTATAATATGCCTATGCATAGGAAGTATGTTAGACTTAGATGTGTTTGTCACATGTTTTATGATGCTCTCTTTGTGCTTCAATTCTTGTCTTTCATGTGGGCATCATTGAAATTATCAATGCCTAGCTAAAAAGGCTTTAAAGAAAAGCGCTTGTTGGGAGTCAACCCAATATTTATCCTTGATGTTATTCAATAAATAAATTATCTATCCTCTGTTTTGGTCGTGTTTTTTGTGTTTAATTAGTGTTTGTGTCAAGTAGAACCGTTGGGAAGACTTGGGGAAAGTCTTGTTGAACTTGCTGTAAAAAACAGAAACTTTAGCTCTCACGAGAACTGCTGTCATTTTTATTTGGAGAGTTATATTTAGTTAACTCTTTTTGAAGATGATTAATAGATAAATTCCTCACGTCCAGCAATTTATTTTAGAATTTTTGGGGTTCCATATCTTGCTCTAGCTACAGATTACTACAGACTGTTCTGTTTTTGACAAATTCTGTTTTTCGTGTGTTATTTGCTTATTTTGATGAATCTATGGCTAGTAAAATAGCTTATAAACCATAGAGAAGTTGGAATACAGTTGGTTTAACACCAATATAAATAAATAATGAGTTCATTACAGTACCTTGAAGTGGTCTTTTGTTTTCTTTCGCTAACGGAGCTCACGAGATTTTCTACTTTAAGTTTTGTGTTGTGAAGTTTTCAAGTTTTGGGTAAAGATTTGATGGATTATGGAACAAGGAGTGGCAAGAGCCTAAGCTTGGGGATGCCCATGGCACCCCCAAGATAATCCAAGGACACCAAAAAGTCAAAGCTTGGGGATGCCCCGGAAGGCATCCCCTCTTTCGTCTACTTCTATCGGTAACTTTACTTGGAGCTATATTTTTATTCACCACATGATATGTGTTTTGCTTGGAGCGTCTTTAATGATTTGAGTCTTTGCTTGTTAGTCTACCACAATCATCCTTGCTGTATACACCTTTTCAGAGAGCCATACATAATTTGGAATTTGATAGAATACTCTATGTGCTTCACTTATATCTTTTGAGCTTTATAGTTTTGCTCTAGTGCTTCACTTATATCTTTCAGAGCACGGTGGTGGATTTGTTTTATAGAAACTATTGATCTCTCATGCTTCACTTAGATTATTTTGAGAGACTTAATAGCATGGTAATTTGCTTAATAATAATATTCTTGGTATTCAAGATTTGTAAAACTTTCTTTTTAGTGCGTTGAATACTATGAAAAAATATTGATGCTTGATAATTGTTTTGAGATATGAGGATTGTGATATTAGAGTCATGCTAGTTGAGTAGTTGTGAATTTGAGAAATGCTTGTGTTAAAGTTTGTGATTCCCGTAGCATGCACGTATGGTGAACCGTTATGTGATGAAGTCGGAGCATGATTCATTTATTGATTTTCTTCCTTATGAGTGGCGGTCGGGGACGAGCGATGGTCTTTTCCTACCAATCTATCCCCCTAGGAGCATGCGCGTAATACTTTGCTTTGATAACTTCTAGATTTTTGCAATAAGTATATGAGTTATTTATGACTAATGTTGAGTCCGTGGATTATACGCACTTTCCTTCCTTCCACCATTGCTATCCTCTCTAATACCGCGCACTTTTCGCCGGTATCATACACCCACCAAATACCTTCCTCAAAACAGCCACCATACCTACCTATCATGTCATTTCCATAGCCATTCCGAGATATATTGCCATGAAACTTTCCACCGTTCCGTTCATTATGACACGCTCGATCATTGTCATATTGCTAGCATGATCATGTAGTTGACATCGTATTTGTGGAAAAGCCACCGTTCATAATTCTTTCATACATGTCACTCTTGATTCATTGCATATCCCGGTACACCGTCGGAGACATGCATATAGATTCATATTTTGTTCTAAGTATTGAGTTGTAATTGTTGAGTTGTAAGAAAAATAAAAAGTGTGATGATCATCATTTTTAGAGCATTGTCCCAAGTGAGGAAAGGATGATGGAGACTATGATTCCCCCACAAGTCGGGATGAGACTCAGGACAAAAAAAAAGAGGCCATAAAAAAAGAGAAGGCCCAAACAAAAAAAATGAGAGAAAAAGAGAGAAGGGACAATGTTACTATCCTTTTACCACACTTGTGCTTCAAAGTAGCACCATGATCTTCATGATAGAGAGTCTCTCATTTTGTCACCTTCATATACTGGTGGGAATTTTTCATTGTTGAACTTGGCTTGTATATTCCAATGATGGGCTTCCTCAAAATGCCCTAGGTCTTCGTGAGCAAGCGAGTTGGATGCACACCCACTTAGTCTCTTTTGTTGAGCTTTCATATACTTATAGCCACTACAACATGACCTCACCTATAGCAATGATTTTTTCCGTATCTAAAAGTCCATATATCCGTCGCTAGTGTCTTTACCAATGGTTTGGGATGCGTTGCCTTATCCAGTGTTGCTAGCGCATAATGCAACGCATATAATACCATTGGTAAAAGGGATCATTGCAAGAGTACGACACATAAAACAGACTTATACAACACTTCTATCCGTTGGTGCTCAATATATCGGAATCCAAATCTGATTGTTTGGCAATAGATAATTTGCCACGCTTTAGGTGTTTGTACATATATAGTGTGAATAATAATATTATTATATATGTATATAACAACAATTGAATTAATGCTCCACATAATGGTGATAATTATGTATATCAAGCTAGGAAAAGACAAGAAAATATACTCACAAGAGGAAGAAATCATATATTTGATAAAATTGTTGGATTACAGTAGTGGGTATTATAGGAGGAAGAGCATCCAAATGTTATGCAAATCTAAATATTTTCTCGACAAAGAAGCTTAAACTAAAAGCATCCATCAACATGCCTGATACTTAACAAAACATAACCGAGGAACATCATCGAATAGGAACAACATCCCTACAACTAAATTAAAACTGAAAGCATCCATCATCATCATCATGAACTGGAACATCATCATCCTCATCATCATCACATCGAAGTGTACTTGCCATGCACCCATATAATCATCCATGTATCTTTTGAATCTACAAAGAAAATAACAAAATGAACCGTTAACACACAGTGCATTAAGAAGAACCACTTTGCGCACACTTACTGCTCATCAGCACATTTTTTTGGGTCTAGACAGCTAATAGCAAATAAGAAGAAACAAATAAACAAGAGAGCACTACAATTTGAACACAAATTCATATGTGATTATGAGAAGATACCAGCATGAGTCTTAGTTGTCCTTGATGACTAATCCAGACACCAGAATATACGACACAACCTGCAGAAAACATGGCTAAGTAAAATTATATGGACATTAGCCTAAGTGCTGATGTGCATAGGGCAATGTGATTGACAGTACCACTTCTCTTTTCTTCTCCACTTGGTTAGCAAACTGGACCAAAATGGTTTGTCATCTGAAACTGAACCAAAACATCTAGTTCTAGTTGGTTTCAGTCATCCAACAGGAAATAGGGAAACCTATAAGTGCTCACCACGCTTTGAAACAAACCTACAACCCTAAATCCACTGAAATGAATTTACATGGACATCACCAACCTAGAGATCCATTGCTAATTCTTTACATCTACAGTAAAACTGTTTTCTGTGAACCAACAGATCTATGTATTTCTAAATAAATCCACTGAAACCTACATCCCCAAATCTTATGAATGTGCGTCGACAGCAGCACACAGAACCTAGCACAGCTCAATGGCCATTGGCAAAACGAGCAGTAGCACGGTAAGGAGAGGGAGAGAGTTTACCTTCGATGGCATCGTCCATGACTTGCTCCACGAACTCGACTTGCTCCATGGCACCCACCTACATCGTGTTGGAATACCTAGTTGATTTTACTTATACTAAGATTCTTTCATGTGAAACTTCATAGTGGAATTAATACATGCAGCACACAATATAGGCCCGCAGTTTCTGAAACCCAACCAAGAAAAAAGTAGGTTGTCTACCAGGCCATGCCTTGTACCTTCAGTTCGGTTTCCACTCTGGTATGATGTCCCGTGAAAGGAACAAAAATACAATAAAGTCAAATATTGTCGTCGGTAGGACCTTACCTGCCAATTCAAAAAAGATAATGCTAACTTATCATGGGATCATCATCAAGAACATGCACACTGTTGTTCAAATTCTTACTATGGCAGTAATTACGTTATTGTTCAACTATGAGTAAATATTTTTTGGGACAATGAACAAAAAGAGATGGTTCAAACTCTAGACCCAGAAATGGATGGTTGATAATCAATACGATGTATACTGTTCTAGGTACATAATAATGGGCAAAATACACTAATTTGTATTGAAATTGCTGAAAGAGTAACTAATTTGTAGTGGAATGGCCAAAAGAGTACCTCATATAGGGACAACTTGTAGGTGATTATTTCCTTGTAGTGTATTTCATGAGTACAAGATGATAGTATTAAAAAATAATAGTTCATCAAGGTTATCCTTGTATCTAGTTTGTTCTTTCCCTTTCCTTATAGAATTTACAGAAGTAAACCATTAGTTCTTTCCAGATTTTAAACATGTAATAGGAAGAATAGAAGTCGTTCCTGACTTTTAGTGGAGAATAGTATCCGAAGAAATACATCTATAGAAGCACTGTGTCCTGAACTCATGTTAACCACAATAACAATATCCTTTTTATTTGAAAAGGCAAACTTCTAATATTTAAATATTATTCATGATTTCTGAAGGATACATCGAGATACCATGTTGACAAAAAGATAATACAACTATGATTATTTTGACTAGAAGTGCATATGAATACAGAACATAATTTATATTGGACACTATACTGAGATAACACTACATCAGCTCCGAGCTGTAACAGAAGTACCTATATTATTTTCGGAAAGCAAGGGAAAGCATCTAACTTACCGCCAAATAGTGGTTCAAATATTCATCACTTGGTAATAATTAAAAACACCTTGCTGATGCTATAGTCGTACATAATAATCATATGTGTGACTAAGAAAACTTGAAGATCAACTTTTATTTCAGAAGGGAAACAAGAGCAGAATCTTCAAAATATAAATCAATAACTAAGCATATACATATCGTGGCTGTAGCATGTGCACAGCAAGCCATCGTATACTAAGTTAAGATGTACAACAGAAATAGTATGTTTATGCTTCATTTGTTCAAATTACATGGGAGAACATTATAAGATGAAGAAATTCCACAAAGCAGCACTATTTTTTAGTGTAGAAAAAAAAATCTAATGGTTAAATTGATAAGAGGATTTTACACATACATACGTTTATTTTTCTTCAATGGGGACATGAGCATCTTACCTGATCTAACGGGGCCAAACCTGAAGACAGGAACTGAGTCGCGCCATGACTAGACAATGGAGGACTTGGTTACTTCCATCATGTCACCCATGTCGTGGGCAGCACCTATGGTTAGGATTGGTTTTCACTTGGGATTGGTTTTCCCTGTAGAGAAGGGATATACAGCCAGTTGGTTGCATGTCTACAGGAGAAGAAAAGAGCAGAGGTTAGATAAAGAGGGAGATAAATGATGAAACCAGGGGAGGGGGTGCACTCACCGAACAAGAGGAGGACGACATGGCCACCGGCGCCGGAGCCGACGCACGAACCCTAGCTATGGGGGAGGGTCGCAGGTAGGCTTTGGTGGCTGCGAGGGCCGGATCTAGCCGGATGGGAGGGCAACTCAATGCGAGGGGACCTTGGGCTGTGCTTCGCGGTGGCGAGATTCGCCGGACATCGCTTGAATCAGCCGCAGGTTGAGTAGCGAGGAGCCGCGTGAAGAGAGAGATGGGTCGCGAGAGTGATGGGTGGGTAGGGATGATGTGGATCCGGCAGCCTCCGGGGCTGCGAGGTAGGAGGAGGGGAGGGGGAGGGCCGGCGGTGAGGTGGATCGGAGGAGGAAGACAAAGTGTTGGCGGCGGCGGTTTGGGAGAGATAAGGGTGGGGGCTCTGTTTCTCGCGCTTCTCTTTCTCTCTCTCTCCTTTCCTCAGTTTTTTTCTCAATTGTACCACGATAATGAGCTGGAACTATTTTTTTGTGGGGATGTGAGCTGCAACTCTGCATCGAATATGCTGCATCGCTTATATGCGTATCTATGAATTTTTTTACAACGTATAGTCAAAGCGTTGTAGAATTTGTGTTGCTTTACAGAGAGTATCCTTGTAGTGAGCTCTAGTGCATCCGTTGCATGGCAATCCCTACTCACTCACATTGATATCTATTGATGGGCATCTCCATAGCACGTTGATATGCCTAGTTGATGTGAGACTATCTTCTCCCTTTTTGTCTTCTCCACAACCACCATTCTATTCAACATATACTGCTATATCCATGGCTCACGCTCATGTATTGCGTGAAGATCGAAAAAGTTTTGAAAATGTCAAAAGTATGAAACAATTGCTTGGCTTATCTTCGGGGTTGTGCATGATTTAAATACTTTATGTGGTGAAGAAAGAGCATAGCCAGACTATATGATTTTGTAGGGATAGCTTTCTTTGGCCATGTTATTTTGAGAAGACATAATTGCTTTGTTAGTATGCCTGAAGTATTATTATTTTTATGTCAACATGAACTTTTGTCTTGAATCTTTTGAATCTGAATATTCATACCACAATTAAGAAGATTTACATTGATATTATGCCAAGTAGCACTCCCCATCAAAAATTCTGTTTTTATCATTTACCTACTCGAGGACGAGCATGAATTAAGCTTGGGAATGCTTGATACGTCTCCAACGTATCTATAATTTTTGATTGCTCCATGCTATATTATCTACTATTTTCGACTATATTGGGCTTTATTTTCCACTTTTATATTATTTTTGGGACTAACCTATTAACCGGAGGCCCAGCCCGGAATTGCTGTTTTTATCCTATTTTAGTGTTTCGGAGAAACAGAATATCAAACGGAGTCCAAACGGAATGAAACCTTTGGAAACGTGATTTTCTCATCAGATAAGATCCAGGAGACTGGACCCTCCGTCAAGAAAGCCACGAGGCGGTCACGAGGGTGGAGGGCGCGCCCCCTGCCTCGTGGGCCCCTCGAAGCTCCACCAACGTACTCCTTCCTCCTATATATATCCACGTACCCCCAAACGATCAAATATGGAGCCAAAAACCTAATTCCACTGCCGCAACTTTCTGTATCCACGAGATCCCATCTTGGGGCCTGTTTCGGAGCTCCACCGAAGGGGGCATCTGTCACAGAGGGCTTCTACATCATCATCCAAGCCTCTCCGATGACGTGTGAGTAGTTTACCTCAGACCTACGGGTCCATAGTTAGTAGCTAGATGGCTTCTTCTCTCTTTTTGGATCTCAATACAATGTTCTCCCCCTCTCTTGTGGAGATCTATTCGATGTATTCTTATTTTTGCGGTGTGTTTGTTGAGACCGATGAATTGTGGGTTTATGATCAAGTTTATCTATGAATAATATTTGAATCTTCTCTGAATTATTTATGTATGATTGGTTATCTTTGCAAGTATCTTCGAATTATCAGTTTGGTTTGGCCTACTAGATTGGTTATTCTTGCCATGGGAGAAGTGCTTAGCTTTGGGTTCGATCTTGCGGTGTCCTTTGCGAGTGACAGAAGGGGCAAGTGACTCAAGATAGCAAGCTTCGCACTCTGGAAATTCTATTGAGTCAAACAATAGCACAAATAAGTATTTCACTAATGACATATCAGCAAACTGAAGGAAAACACACAAGCACTCAAACCAAAATCAAAGAAAACTCGAGGAAAACAAAATCAAGGTTTCCATCACATCAAGCAACAACAAAGAAATAGTTTTAACCTACTAACACTTTTCTTTTTAGATCCAAAACAATGGTTTTACTAACTAACATAAAGGAAAACAGCATATAAACTAGGTGCAAAAAGAATCAAACCAATATCTATTATAGAACTCCTGTTATACCTAAAACAAAACTAATAAGAAAATAAAATAAAACTTTTTATTTTGCTGTAAATAAATGTTCACCCTCTGTAACTACAGAAACTAATCTAAAATAAATTATAACATAGGAAAAATAAAATTTAAAAATAACTAGAACAGCAGAAAACAACAGCAAGCTAAAATAAACTAGAAAAGCTTGTTTTCGCATAAAAACTATTTTTAATAAAGACTATAAATGCCCAAATAAATTCCTACTGCTAGGCAAGGTAAAAAAAAGCAGTGACAAAAAGAATCACTAAAATAAAATAATCCTAACTCAATTTATAGCAGAAAAACTAATATGACTAAAACTAATATAAAACAATTTTTAAAAACCTAAACATGGCCGAATCTAATTTTCTACAGCAACTATAGGAAATTTTCAAACTAGAGCAAAAAGAATCAACTAAAAAGATTAAATAACTTAAAAGATATAGATTTTACAAAACTGAAACTATTTTGTTAAAAACAGAAACGAAAATTAAAATAAAACAACTAGGCACTAACGGGCCGAGATAGTGAGCGCTCTAAAACTAAACAGCACCTAAGCGATTAATAGACCACTGCGTCCACGGGCTAACAGAAATAAACTGATCGGGCCGGTCCAACTAAACCACAACTTAAAATAAACCGATCTAACCGAAACTAAACCGGTCTACTAAAAAAAACCAAAGTCTTCGTGTGATCTAATCTAGTCCCTAGATTGGAAATCGGACGATGGTGGGGAGTCCGGTGGCTTACAGCGGCGGTCTACGGCGAGGTGGCTCGGGCGTTGGTGGCGGGGTGCTCCGGTGGTCCGGGGCGTCGGCGGAGTCGTCGGGCGGGTGCGGCAGCTCGAGGGGAGCTCGGGGATGGACGACAGAGGCGAGTGGGACGAGCTCGGCGGGGCTCCTGGTGCTCTACAACTCCGGCGGCGGGCGGTGATGCTCGGGGCGGCGACTTCGGTCGTTCCTGGGCGATGAGAGGATGTCAAAGAGGTGCGTAACGAAGAGGGGGTTCGGGTGAAGGTGCTTAGAGGTAAGGGGAATCCTCACCGGGGTCGGTAGCGGCGGCGAACCGAGGCGGCGGCGGTGAGATGCGTTTGGCGAGGGTGAGAGCTACAGTGGGAGTTGAGGTAGGGTTTTTGGGGGGTTCGGAAGAGGAGGCCGAGGGGTTTATATAGGGTAACTTTCTTGGGGAGGAGGTCGACTCGGGATCACGATCCCAGGAAGATCGGAACCACGGCGCGCTCTGGACGTGCTCTGGTTCGGTTTCGTGAGCGAGGGGTTGGGGGTGAGGGCGGGTCCCGCGGTCAGTGAGAGAGAGGGAGATCGAGAGAGAGGGAGAGCGATCGGGCGGCCGATCGGAACGGGGTCGGCGCGTGTGGCGCGCTGGGCTGCGTCGGGTGGCCGGCTGGTGGGCTGCGGCTCGGTGCTGCTGGGCTTGCTGGCTCGGGCGTCGGCTGGGCCGGTTGGCCTGGCTCGCGCCTGGGTCTTTTTCCTTTAAAAAAATTATGATAGAGAGAGAAAACTAATATAAGAGAAAACTATAATATTTTATATAGGACATATATATATCAATAAAATCAGAAAAATAAATCCTACAACGTGAACATTTTTCCAGAGGCAAAACAGAAACAAAATAAAAACATTTTTTGTAGATTCCAAATAAAATCAAATTTCAATTCAAACTTTTTGGCAATATTTTCTTGTGACATTTTTCTTTGGAGTGTCATGTTTACTCCTCTCATACTTTTGCTCAAGTATTTGTCAGGTATTTTTGAAATAAACTTCAATTGCCAAAATCAAATTCAAAATCAAATAAAACTCAAATGCCTCTGAAATTTCCAAATGCCACTCAAATCAAACAAAATGCATAGATGCTTAACTAATATTTGTAAAACATTCCAAATTGAAAGTTTGGGATGTTACAAACCTACCCACCTTAAGATGAATCTCGCCCTCGAGATTCGGGTTGGCTAGCAAATAGGTGCGGGTGGTCTCGGCGGAGGTCTTCTTATCGCTCCTAGGTGGCTTCCTCCTCGGAGTGGTGGTTCCACAGAACCTTGCAAAATTTGATGATCTTGCTGCGGTAACTCTGTTCGCAGTCTCAAGAATTCTGACGGGTTTCTCCTCATAAGTCAGATCACTATCCAGCTGTATGGCCTCTAGGGGCACTGTGTCTCTCAGAGGAATATCGGCCATCTCGGCATGGCATTTCTTCAGCTGGGATACGTGAAAGACATCATGAACTCTTGACAATCCTTCTTGCAATTCCAGCTTATACGCAACTTCTCCTCTGCGTTCGACGATTTTGTAGGGGCCAATCAACCTGGGTGCTAATTTTCCTTTAACCCCAAATCTCTTGATTCCACGAAGTGGGGACACATGGAGATATGCTCGGTCTCCAACTTCATATGTTATCTCCTTGCGTTTACTGTCGGCATAACTCTTCTGTCTCGACTGGCTATCTTGAGTCTATCTCGAATCAGCTTGACTTTATCTTCGGAGTCTCTGATAAGATCGGGACCAAAAAGTTTTCGGTCTCCAACACCATCCCACAGCAATGGTGTTCTGCACCTCCTGCCGTATAGAGCTTCGAAAGGGGCCATCTTTAGACTGGTCTGATAGCTGTTGTTGTACGAGAACTCTGCGTATGGAAAATTGTCATCCCAGCTAGACTCGTAGTCTAGCGCACAGGCTCTCAACATGTCCTCCGGAATCTCGTTGACTCTTTCGGTCTGTCCATCTGTCTGCGGATGAAAAGATGTACTGAACTCCAGCCTCGTACCCAAGGTTTCATGCAACTAATTCCAAAACTTTGAGGTAAATTGTGTTCCTTTGTCTGACACAATACTCCTCAGAACTCCATGCAGACATACGATCCTAGTCATGTATATCTTGGCTAACTTAGCACTAGTATATGTGGTCTTCACGGGAATGAAATGAGCTACCTTGGTCAAGCGATCAACCACTACCCAGATAGAATCATAACCTGAACGGGTCCTGGGTAATCCTGTGATAAAATCCATTCCAAGTTTTTCCCATTTCCACTTAGGAATCAGCAGTGGTTGAAGTAACCCTGCCGGCTTCTGATGCTCCGCCTTTAATCGCTGACAAACATCGCATATTGCTACGTACTCGGCAATATCCTTCTTCATACCTGTCCACCATAAACTTTCCTTCAAATCCAGATACATCTTGGTGTTGCCTGGGTGAATCAAGTACGATGAGTCATGGGCCTCCTGAAGAATTAACTTCCTGACCTCTGGGTCATTAGGCACATAGATACGATCCTCAAACCATAAAGTTTCGTGTTCATCTTCACGAAAACCTTTAGCCTTTCCGTTACTCATCTTTTCCTTTATCTCTGCAATTCCTTGTCCGTCTTCTGCTCTTCACGGATCTTTTCGGTCAGAGTGGACTGAATATCCAAGGTGGTGACAAATCCTCTTGGTACTATTTCCAATCGGAGATCTCTGAGATCGTCGGCTAAATTCTGAGGTAATCCTCCAGCTATGAGGGTGTTCACATGGCTTTTACGGCTCAAGGCATCTGCTATAACATTTGCTTTCCCTGTGTGATAATGCAATCTCATATCATAGTCCTTGATCAATTCAAGCCATCTCCTTTGTCTGAGGTTCAACTCCTTTTGCGTGAAAATATACTTCAAGCTCTTATGATCCGTGTAAACATCACAACTATTTCCGACAAGAAATGTCTCCACGTGTTGAGTGCGTGCACTACGGCTGCTAACTCCAAATCATGTGTGGCATAATTCATCTCGTGAGGTCGTAGCTGTCTGGAGGTATAAGCTACAACTTTTCCTTCCTGCATGAGTACTCCTCCGAGCCCTTGACGAGAAGCATCACAATACACCTGATAATCCTTGTGTATGTCCGGCAAAATGAGTACTGGGGCCGTAACCAAACGTTTCTTCAACTCCTAAAAACTGGCTTCACAATCCTCGGTCCAAATGTACTTTGTTTCCTTCTTCAACAACTCTGTCATGGGTTTAGCAATCTTGGAGAAATTCTCAATAAATCTCTGATAATATCCTGCAAGCCCGAGAAAACTGCAGATCTCCTTGACTGAGGTGGGGGATTGCCAGTTGGTGACCGATTCAACCTTGGTGGGGTCGACTGCTATTCCTTCTCCTGAAATAACATGTCCGAGCAATCCGACTTCCTTCAACCAAAATTCACATTTGCTGAACTTGGCATATAACTGATGTTCTCGGAGTTTCTCTAGGACTAGACGCAGATGTTCCTTGTGCTCTTCCTCGCTCTTGGAGAAAACCAATATGTCATCGATGAACACCACGACAAACTTATCCAGATATTCCATAAATACCTTGTTCATCATGCTCATGAAATACGCATGGGCATTAGTCAATCCGAATGACATGACGGTATACTCATATAAACCATACCTGGTGGTGAAGGCTGTTTTGGGTATATCCTGTTCACGAATCTTCAGCTGATGATACCCTGATCGAAGATCGATCTTGGAAAATACTTTGGCTCTGACTAGCTGATCAAATAAATCATTAATCATCGGTAGAGGGTACTTATTCTTGATGGTCACGTCGTTCAGTGAATGATAATCTACAACCATTCTCAGGGTTCCATCCTTCTTCTCTACCAAAAGAACTGGGGCTCCCTAAGGTGACGAACTTGGGCGAATATATCCTTTCTCCAATAATTCTTTGATCTGCTGCTTTATCTCTTCCAAATCATTCGGGGGCATCCGATAAGGTCTCTTGGATATTGGGGCTATGCCAGGTAATAACTCGATCAAAAATTCTATTTCTCTATCTGGTGGCATTCCTAGTAATTCTTCTGGAAATACATCCGGAAAATATTGTACTACAGGCACTTCCTCCTGAACCACTCCCATGAGGGAATTCACCCGCTTGTTTATCGGTGTGCGTCTGGATACATACTTGATCCTCTTCTGCTCCGGGGTGGTGAGCAAAATCGTCTTGCGGGCACAGTCGATGTTCCCTTCAAACTTTGTCAACCAGTCCATGCCTAGGATCACATCCAATCCCTGGGATTCTAAGACTATGAGGTCTACGGGAAAATCATGATTTCTGATGCTGAGGGTTGAATGACAGCCTATGCCTGCCATCATCTCTCCTCCTGGAGAAGTGAGTTGGATCGGGGTTCTAAGGGTCCTAGTGGGCAACCCATACTTTTCCACAACTACCCTTGATATGAATGAATGCGTTGCACCAGAATCAAAGAGTACCAATACTGAACGTGAATTTAATAAAAACTTACCAACCACAGTTTCTGGCTGATCATAGACATCCTCCACGTCAATTTGATTCACCTGAGCACGAGGAAAAGGGTTAGGCTTCTTTGCTGAGCTTCCATTGCCGTTGCCGTTTCTATTCCTCTGTTTGGCCTCCGGGTAGTCGGTGGCATAGTGTCCTGTCTTCTGGCACTTGAAATAGGTGATGTGACTTAAATCCTTCTGAGCCGGGGCGGGATGATGTTGGTTGCCATTGCCTCCATTGCCTGACTTGGGGTTGTTATCGTGGTTGCGATTGTTCCCATTCCCTCCATGGTTATGTCCTCCATGATTGTGTCCTCCATGGGTCTAATGGTTATGTCCTCCCGAGTATGGAGCATAGCGGGGCTTCTGCTGAGTTCCAGAGTTGTACTTTCCCTGGCTATATTTCCGCTTGCGGCTTTCAATCTGCTGCTGCTTGCCTTCAAGTATAGTGGCCTTGTCTACCAGCTCCTGGTAGTTGTTGAAAGTAGCCACCATTAGTTGCATTCCCATCTCATCATTGAGTCCCTCAAGAAACTTCTCCTGTTTTGTGGCATCTGTGGCCATGTCATCTGGGGCATATCGAGATAACTTGTTGAACTCATCCACATACTGCCCCACAGTACGGTTCCCCTGACGTAAGTTGCGGAACTCACGCTTCTTCAGACTCATGGCTCCAGCTGAGACATGCGCGGTGCGGAAAGCCCGCTGGAACTGATCCCATGTCATGGTGGCGACCGGATAAGTGGCGGTGTAGTTTTCCCACCAAGAGGCTGCAGGTCCATTCAGTTGATGTGCGGCAAAACGCACCTTCTCAGCATCTGTGCATCTAGCAGTTGTTAGATCCCTTTCGATCTTGCGGAGCCAATCATCAGCTACAATCGGCTCGGTGCTACTAGAGAACACTGGCGGATTCAACCTTAGGAACCGGGTGAGGTTATCGACAGGGGGTGGTGGCGGTGGATTTTTGTTGTTGTTGCCTTGGTTTTGGATGAGCATTTGCATTAAGGCATTCTGCTGTTGAATTAGCTGGGTGAGCTCCGGCGGGAAAGTGAAACCGGGGTCACGTCTCGGAGGCATCTGGTGTTATGGAGTGGATGAGAAATTAGAATAGAACAAGGGTCTAATGAGAAAATAGCACTACCCAAATGAATGCACAAACACAATCACACCAATCATTTATTCATTCATCTCAAGTAAGGTTAAACTCGGATTACAAGATCTCATGACTAATCGAAATTAACGGCCTAACTGATCGACGAAAATAAAATAACATGGCGGTCGACTAAATGTCTTCATCAATTATCCCTGCGTCCTCTGGTGCGTCGTCCTCTGGTGCGGCGTCTCCTCTTGCGGCTTCCTTCGGTGGAGCTCTCTTCATAATCCTGGTCATTGCTCACGAGAGGTCCATCATCTCCACTCAGGAAAAGGTCTTCTCCTAGATCCATCTTCTCCTCCAGTGTGGCAATATATTTCTTCTGGTCCTCGAGTCTTTCCATAAAATCCTTGACTTCATCCTCATGCTCATAGTGGGCTTCACGTGCTGCATCCTCTAGTTCAATTTCACGAAGATGCAACTTTTGGACCGTCTTCAAGCTCCTGCGCATCTGAATCTCTAGAGCCCTGATGTGGGCCTCCAAGTCTTGGACATATGAGCGGACGGAGTCGTCATCTATGGTGCAGATAATCTTTCCATCTGCAGTCCTGCGAGAAATCATGGTGTGGTCTGATCCAACAAGCTCGGTCATGTATTCCTCCTGGATGCGTCCAAGTGCACTATGAACTGTTATGTCTCTCCCGAGTATCCAAGTGGGAGCAGTGAACTTGAAGTCAACGGGCGCTGAGAGGCTTCCGAAAGTTCTCCCTGGTATGTGCACCTTAATCCTATAACGACGGTCTTCTGGAAATGCCATGATAGGGGTCCCGGTGATAGACGGCAGAGCAATCTTCAATTCCTTGGTGATCTGGACCAGCCTCCTGCCGAAAAGCATTGTCTCATCTGGCTGGCAAAACTCCGGGAGCAGAACTGGGATGAACTTGACGGCCATCTAGAATGTTGAAATCGGAGAGAAGTCAGAAATGAACAGGGGAGTATTACGGAATGATAAGGACATAAAATAAAATAGTTTCTTCCTATGGCTTTCCGATCCTAGGGGTTACGTCCTACGGTCAGCGTGTGCTCTGAATACCATCTCTGTAACGACCCGGCCCAAAATCGGTCAAGTCTCTGTGTAGCTGTACCATCCCAAGATCATGCTGGCACACACAGTACATTGATGAAAAGATTCAAAGTTCAATCACACCTGAATTTATTACACGATTCTCATATCGAGTCTTTATTACAATAGAATAAATTCGGCCGAAGGCCAACTCATGAGAAATAAACTAAATAAGCTGCGGAAGTGTAGACGAGTAGTGAGTACATCCGACTCCATAGGGCAATCGCCAAGCGTAGATCGTAGCCTCACTCCTGGTCGGAAAACTCCTCTGCAACATGAGACGTTGCAGCCGTGTAGGTCAGCATTTAGAATATGCCGGCAAGTCATGAAGAGAGAACAGCAATAAAATTTCTAACACTATATGCAATTTGGCTGTGGGGCTCTAAGTTTTATGTTGTTGCAAAAAAGCCATTTTTTCCCTATAACAAAGGACTTGCTTGCAATTACTACAAAATGTTGGTTGTTATTGAGATGGTTCCGACAACCAATGTCTCATTCCCAATTATTAAATAACCCCTCAATTAATTTATTAAGTTCAGTGTTGAGATTTCCAAAATACTCCAATTTCCAGAGGCTCATCTGTCCATAACCAGGGACACGGCTAATCGATTAGGTTGTTACTCTGCAGAGTCTTGTGCACTTTACCCGCAAGAATCGTTCCCTCCTTTATGTCCTCGCACTGCCTGGTGTTTGAAGACGGGATGAACGAAACAGGGTCTTCCGTAGAGTTTCTCTGAGCACTACCGGTACCCATCCATGTCCTACCGTTCTTCTACATCTGCTGGCACCGTCCGTCCAGAGTCACACCTAAGGTCAACCCAGCCAGAGCCCATAATGGCTTGCGGCCGCACATGTAAGCTTCCGGTCAAGGGGTATCCATCCGTCTCTTCGTGGCTGGGTGAAGCTTTCCGCAAGATGTCATGGCGCTTCTCCATGCATCCCGGCCATCCGCTGGTTTCTCCAGGGTGCCCGTCAACCATCCTCCACCCAGTAGTGAATTAGAAGTCCATCTTGATCTTGAAGTCATGGGGTTGTCATCATCTTGACTCTCACATCTCCCTTATGAATCTCTCAACCAACCCCGTCTACGAGCATAGCAAAATAAACTACATCGTCCCGGGCAATGGTAACAAGGGGAATTGGGTTCATCCTACCTCATGATACTACTCAAGAACATAACTTAAAATTCTCCTACTGCATGCATGGTGGGGAGGAACAATTCTAATGCAACAAAATCATAGGTATTGTAAAACATGATCAAATGACTTGCCTGGCTGACGGTCTTCAAACGCTAGTGACTCGAGATAGCAAGCTTCGCACTCCGGAAATTCTATCGAGTCAAACAATAGCACAAATAAGTATTTCACTAATGACATATCAGCAAACTGAAGGAAAACACACAAGCACTCAAACCAAAATCAAAGAAAACTCGAGGAAAACAAAATCAAGGTTTTCATCACATCAAGCAACAACAAAGAAATAGTTTTAACCTACTAACACTTTTCTTTACAGATCCAAAACAATGGTTTTACTAACTATCATAATGGAAAACAGCATACAAACTAGGTGCAAAAAGAATCAAACCAATATCTATTATAGAACTCCTGTTATACCTAAAACAAAACTAATAAGAAAATAAAATAAAACTTTTTATTTTGCTGTAAATAAATGTTCACCCTCTGTAACTACAGAAACTAATCTAAAATAAATTATAACATAGGAAAAATAAAATTTAAAAATAACTAGAACAGCAGAAAACAACAGCAAGCTAAAATAAACTAGAAAAGCTTGTTTTCGCATAAAAACTATTTTTAATAAAGACTATAAATGCCCAAATAAATTCCTACTGCTAGGCAAGGTCAAAAAAAAGCAGTGACAAAAAGAATCACTAAAATAAAATAATCCTAACTCAATTTATAGCAGAAAAACTAATATGACTAAAACTAATATAAAACAATTTTTAAAGACCTAAACATGGCCGAATCTAATTTTCTACAGCAACCATAGCAAATTTTCAAACTAGAGCAAAAAGAATCAACTAAAAATATTAAATAACTTAAAAGATATAGATTTTACAAAACTGAAACTATTCTGTTAAAAACAGAAACGAAAATTAAAATAAAACAACTAGGCGCTAACGGGCCGAGATAGTGAGCGCTCTAAAACTAAACAGCACCTAAGCGATTAATAGACCACTGCGTCCACGGGCTAACAGAAATAAACTGATCGGGCCGGTCCAACTAAACCACAACTTAAAATAAACCGATCTAACCGAAACTAAACCGGTCTACTAAAAAAAAACAAAGTCTTCATGTGATCTAATCTAGTCCCTAGATTGGAAATCAGACGATGGTGGGGAGTCCGGTGGCTTACAGCGGCGGTCTACGGCGAGGTGGCTCGGGCGTTGGTGGCGGGGTGCTCCGGTGGTCCGGGGCGTCGGCGGAGTCGTCGGGCGGGTGCGGCAGCTCGAGGGGAGCTCGGGGATGGACGACAGAGGCGAGTGGGACGAGCTCGGCGGGGCTCCTGGTGCTCTGCAATTCCGGCGGTGGTGGTGATGCTCGGGGCGGTGACTTTGGTTGTTCCTGAGCGATGAGAGGATGTCAAAGAGGTGCGTAACGAAGAGGGGGTTCGGGTGAAGGTGCTTAGAGGTAAGGGGAATCCTCACCGGGGTCGGTAGCTGCGGTGAACCGAGGCGGCGGCGGCGAGATGCGTTTGGCGAGGGCGAGAGCTACGGTGGGAGTTGAGGTAGGGTTTTTGGCGGGTTCGGAAGAGGAGGCCGAGGGGTTTATATAGGGCAACTTTCTTGGGGAGGAGGTCGACTCGGGATCACGATCCCAGGAAGATCGGAACCGCGGCGTGCGCTGGACATGCTCTGGTTCGGTTTCGTGAGCGAGGGGTTGGGGATGAGGGCGGGTCCCGCGGTCAGTGGAGAGAGGGAGATCGAGAGAGAGGGAGAGCGATCGGGCGGCCGATCGGAACGGGGTCGGCGCGTGTGGCGTGCTGGGCTGCGTCGGGTGGCCGGCTGGTGGGCTGCGGCTCGGCGCTGCTGGGCTTGCTGGCTCGGGCGTCGGCTGGGCCGGTTGGCCTGGCTCGCGCCTGGGTCTTTTTCCTTTTTTAAAAAAAATTACGACAGAGAGAGAAAACTAATATAAGAGAAAACTATAATATTTTTATATAGGACATATATATATCAATAAAATCAGAAAAATAAATCCTACAACGTGAACATTTTTCCAGAGGCAAAACAGAAACAAAATAAAAACATTTTTTGTAGATTCCAAATAAAATCAAATTTGAATTCAAACTTTTTTGGCAATATTTTCTTCTGACATTTTTCTTTGGAGTGTCATGTTTACTCCTCTCATACTTTTGCTCAAGTATTTGTCAGGTATTTTTGAAATTAACTTCAATTACCAAAATCAAATTCAAAATCAAATAAAACTCAGATGCCTCTGAAATTTCCAAATGCCACTCAAATCAAAAAAAATGCATAGATGCTTAACTAATATTTGTAAAACATTCCAAATTGAAATTTTGGGAGGTTACACTGAATGCTGAACTTTCCGTTTAAACGTATGGAATGGGCTGTTATTTTTTTAAATGGGTTGTATTTGTCCTCCACGGGTTTAGAGGCTGACTTGTGGGCCTAGCAAGTTGACGTGTACACAATCAGGAGATGATTGTACATAGAGAGGATGACAGTAGGGACCCGCCAAGGTCATGGCAGTACGCAAGCAAGTGCCTCCTTATTTCAAGCCAATAAAAAATGGCTCCTCCTAGTAGATTTCTGACATCTGGGTCCCATGCCATTGTCAACGTAGTCAATAAACGAGAGAATTGCACAATAAGCGGTTGACACCAGGGACCCAGCAGCTCGCCCAGTTATTTTTGTTTTGGGTTAATTTGATAAATTCCACACCAAATCTGGTGTATCCGAGAAATGCCACTGCAATTTCCAAACTTTGAAAAATGCCATTTCTAGTGGCATTTTTCGAAGTCTCGAGTGTCATTTTTCAAAGTTTGCAAACTGCAGTGGCATTTTTCAAAGTTTGCAAAAATTGCAGTGGAATTTTTCAAAGTTTGGAAATTGCAACGGCATATTTATGAATCGCCATAATTGGAGTGGCATTTATCTAATTTGTTTTTGAGATGGAAGCAGGGTGTCAACTGGGCTGTGCGGGACACTCTGGCCTGTCTAGACATCCTTTTCTTTTATGTTTACCACAGACCAGCCCAGTAGTTTTTTTTCTTTCTGAAAATGGCTAGCCCAGTTTTTTTGTGATTTGTCAAGTAAGTCGCTTTATCAGGCCTATTGGGCTACAAATCTTTCAAGACGAGGAGAGCTTCATTCGGTTGGCCTAGAAAATGGCCTATCAGTAATGAGAAATGGGTTGTACATTTTTAAAACACATCAAACCGGCAATTAGTTTCAAATATCTTTTTTTCATTTTGAGATTTTAAATTTCATTGATTTTTATGCGTGGACAATTTATTGGATTTTATATTGATATACATTTATTTTTAAAATCAGTCTGAATGTGACTCGAAATTTCAGGATTTAAAATAGTTCAGACCGCACCAACATATCCAAAATTTCGTATAATTTTTTAACTGTGGCCACAATATGGGCTGTAATGCTAACAAAAAGAATACGGGCTCCAAAAAAACCCGTAAGAATTAGCAAATGGGCTGTAAATTATTTGAAATAATGGCAGATGGGTTGTATGCTGTTTTCCACAGATTTGAGGCTTTCCACCGATGGCATGTATACTGTTGGATGTCCATCCAACGGTCGTCGTGCTTCTTCAATCTCTGCTCTTCCTGCTCCAGCCGCTCAAACAAGCGCCGGCGGGACTGCCTACTCCCTCCTCCCCGCGGCCGGCTGTGCTGCCGCACAGGCCTCACCGCCCCACCGTACTCCCATCGCTGGCCTAGCCATCCCTCTACTCACCCACACGTGCTATTATTCTCCGGCGACGGCAAACAAACCAGTAAACCCTCGTACAGTCGTACTCCCCTCCGCATGGGAAACAAAAACAACTGCCGAGTCTTCCCTGCCTCTATGTCGTTCCATTCCTAGGCCTCGCCGTCATCCACCGCGCTGGTGCTCTCGGCGTGGCGTGGTCAACATGGTCAACGACCGACATGCATCTGAAGTCGACTGTATGTGGAGAGGCTGACAGCTGGGTCCACGGCAGCACGCAAGGAAATGCCTCCTTATTACGTGCAAAATAATGATTCCTCCACCTGACATTTGGGACCCACCGAAAGTGCCTCTGTATTTCATGAAAAAAACATTACCGCTGCTGACAGCTCAGACCCACCAGCTATATCTTCGCACACAAGGAAGTGCCTCCTTATTACGCACAAAAAAAATGAATACTCCCCCTGCTAGCTGGGACCCAGTATAGTGGGCCTACTAAGTTGACGGGGACGAAGGGCTTTGTCAACTTAGTCAATATGCACGATTCTAGCTCAACTGACCGTACGATGTCCATCCAACGGCCGTAGTGCTTCTTCAACCTCTAGTCTTCTTGCTCCAGCCACCCAAAGCAGCGCCGGCCGTGCCGCCTGCTCCTGCCTCCCGTGGCCGGCTGTGCTGCCGCGGAGGCCTCACCGCCCCCATACTACTCCCACCGCTGGCCAGGCCATCCCTCCACTCCACTCACCCACACCCCATGTTATTCTGCAGTGACGGCAGCGCAGCCGAACCAGTGAACCCTCATACTCCTCTCCGCGTGGGCATCCACTGCCGCGTCTTCCCCGGCTCCGCGTCGTCCCCTTCCTAGGCCTCGCCGTCGTCCACCGCCGTGGTGCTCTCGACGCGGCGTGGTCAATGTGGTCAATGACATAATTCCATCAGAAGAATACTGTACGTGAAGAGGCTGACAGGTGGGTCCATGGTAGCCGCAAGGAAGTGCCTCCTTATTACGCGGAAAATAATTATTCCTCCACCTGACAGCAGGGACCCACCAGACGCCCACCAGTATTTCACAAAAAAAACGTTTGCCCCTGACGGCTGGGACCCACCCGACGGGCCGCCGTATTTCATGAAAAAAACGTTCCCCTGCTGTCAGCTCGGACCCATCGGAAGTGCCTCCTTATTACGCACAAAAAAAATGAATACCCCCCTGCTAGCTGGGACCCACCTTGGTGGGAGGCTGACTTGTGGGCCTACTAAGTTGACGGGGATGGAGGGCTTTGTCAACTTAGTCAATATAAACGATTCTAGCTCCAGTGACCGTACAATGTCCATCCAACGGCCGTAGTGCTTCTTCAACCTCTGGTCTTCTTGCTCCAACCGCCCAAACCAGCACCGGTCGTGCCGCATGCTCATGCCTCTCGTGGCCGGATGTGCTGCCGCGGAGGCCTCACTGCCCCCTACTATTCCCACCGCTGGCCAGGCCCTGCGGCGACGGCAGCCTCACACCGCAGTCGAACCAGTGAACCCTCGTACTCCTCTCCACGCGGGCTTCTGCTGCCGCGTCTTCCCCGGCTCCGCGTCGTCCCCTTCCTAGGCCTCGCCATCGTCCACCGCCCTGGTGCTCTCGGCGCGGCGTGGTCAATGTGGTCAAGGAACGACTTCCATCGGATGTGGACTGTACGTGGAGAGGCTGACAGCTGGGTCCATGACCGCAGCAAGGAATTGCCTCCTTATTACGCGGAAAATAATGATTCCTCCACCTGACAGTTGGGACCCACCGGACGGGCCACTGTATTTCACGAAAAAAACGTTTCCCCCTGACTGCTGGGACGCACCAGCTACATCTTCGCATGCAAGGAAGTGCGTCCAGGCAAAAAAAAACGATTCGCCCCCCTGACTGTTGGGACCCACTAGCTACATCTTCGCACGCAAGGAAGTGTGTCTGGGCAAAAAAAATGATTCGCCCCCTGACTGCTGGGACCTAGCAGCTACATCTTCGCACGCAAGGAAGTGCTTGACAGTCGAGACCCACCTGGTCGAAGCATACATAGCATTGTCATTCTGGTCGCGAACGTGTACGTACATATATACTGGTGGATGTAGAGGCGCACACGTGTCGTAGTAGAGGTGCGCATGTAGCATGTACATGTACGTACAGCGGCCAGGGTGAAAGAAAGAAAATACGGCCACGTATGTGTACATACGGGCGGGGTCTCGAATGCCTACTCACGCATACGTATGGCGAGGGCTCGTGTACATGGCTGGGTCGGAACGGAGAAACAGCGTTGTCGTCGTGTTCATGGGGAGGCAATGGAATGCGTCGTGTTCATGGGGAGGCAACGGAATGCGTCGTGTTCATCGGGAGGCAACGGAATGCGTCGTGTTCATTGGGAGGCAACGAAACGTGTGGGAGCCAACCGGCTGGGTCGGAACGGAATGTGTGGTCGTGTTCATCGGGAGGGCTTGGACGAAACAGGCGATGGAAATGAGGCCTGGCGTACTGCAGAACGGAGGAAACGGACCTCCTACGGTCGAAACGGGGGTCATGTTGATCGGGAGGGGTGTGGCGTACCGTAAAACGGAGGAAACTGACCTCCTACAGTCGAAACGGGGGTCCTCTTGATCGGGAGGGGTGTGGCGTACCGCAAAACGGATGAAACGGACCTCCTATGGTCGAAATAGGGGTCTTGTTCATCTGCAGGGATGTGGCGTACCGCAAAACGGGACTCCATGGGATACTGTTCATGTCCACCGTCGACCTCCTCCAGCCTCCACGGGCTACCGTCGACCTCCTCGAGCCTCCACGGGCTCATGTTCATCCAGCCTCCACCGCGCGCTACTCCACCAGCTACTGTTCAACCACCCCTCCACCGTCTACTGTTCATCCAGCCCTCCACACCACGGGGTCCTGTTCAACCACCCCTCCACCGTCTACTGTTCATCCAGCCCTCCACCACACCACGGGGTCTTGTTCATCCAGAGGCAACGCCACCGCTCACTGTTCATCCAACCCCCCCTGCAATGCTCACTGTTCATCCAATCGATCGGCTTCAGTTAGCAACAGTAGCGAAGGAATCACTCGATCGGGTTCAGTTAACAGCCATCGATCGATCACTCGGGTTCAGTAACGCGTAGCCTGCAGTGCAATCGCTCGGGTTCAGTTAGAGCCCAACGCCTCGCTTGGGTTCAGTTAGAGCCAACGCCTCGCACACACACGCGTACGTGTACGAGATAAACGCGCATCGCTCGGCCCCCGACCTCCCACCGTAACCGGGAACTCCCCAAAAATCCCCCCCCCCCTCGCTTCTACCATGGTTTTTTCCGTCATGGACGGCCCAAAGAATGTCATGTAGCTGCGTCTCCGGCCCGCCCAGGACGAAAACCCCATTTTCTGTCATGATTTTTTGTCATAGAAGTAGGAGCCCACCACATCTATGATGATACCGGGTTTTGTCACAATTGTCATCATATAAGTGTCATATGTATGACAGAAAAAATTCGTTCGGCCCAAAATGTCATGGATGTGTCTTTTTTTGTAGTGTTGGGGGTGTCCACCATGTAGATATCGTAGGTGGAAGTGGCCGACCAGCAGCCAGTAGCCGGGGGGGGGGGCAACATCGACACTAGCGATGGCTCCGTCCCCCTCGTCCATATATTCGGTATTCTCCAAATTATAGTCTAGCATATCGGTTAAATCATCGATAGTGGCTACCAAGTGGGTGGTGGGTGGGATGCAAAATTCCCTGTAGTATGCCTCGACGGGTTGATGATCATGAGCCAAGGAGAGATCCTCCTGGATTGTCATTTTCAGCATTTGGTCCAATGCCTCGTTTATCATAGCAAGGGTCGCCGAACTCGAGGGCTCCAGGCCACATTCTGTTGCAACAGGGGCAGTCAATGCCCCAGCCAGTCCTTGATTTCTACAGGCTGAGCTAAGCTTGGGGTGCGGGACCAGATCCTCGAAGGGGTCCGGACACTCATGGGAAGTCAAGGATAGATTTTGATCCCTGCGTGTGGATTCCGCACTTGGGCTTGAGATTGAGTTAGTTCGGGCCGGGAGTAATTTCTGGCCACTGGCCGCCACTTTGTCGTGGGAGTCCATGGCTGGGTGAGCATTGCGGAGGAACGGTTCGGCCAAGTTGATTCCTAGCTTCTGCCTCCTGATCCTGCCTCGAAGGTCAAGGAAAAATCTTTCATGGACATGATGGGTTCGAGTGAAGGCGGAATCTGGCCACCACTTGAAGCGGAGCTCTCCTAGCTCAAAGCTGATGGGGCTAATTCGTAGATTGGACTGGAGGGAGACTCTGGGTTGGGCTCGATGAGGTCTGCATGGGTGCCGGAAGGGGTAGTGAATCCAGCGAAGACTAGATCGCCCAGTGAGTCCGCCACATATTCCAGGTTGCCAAATCAAATTCGGTGTTCGGGGGCGAAGTTATAGATCTGATCAAGATGACCAGTCGGGTCGGCATGCAGAAGAATGCTGCCGAATGTGAAGAGTTGACCGGGGACGAAGAAGTCCCTGGATCCGATTCCTTCTCCTATGATCAGGCGAGCCATCGATCCTTTGAGTGACCCCATGTGACGCCCCGAGACCGTTGCGCCAGGTGTCTTCCAGTTATTCACTGTCTTTGCCATGTCATTCGCTTGTGTGTTGCATCTTGTCATGTCATCATGTGCATTTCATCTTCATGTTTTCAAACTTGCATCCGTCCGGGTCTCCCCGTTCATTCCGTTGTCCGTTCTGAGCCCAAACACACTTGCACGCGCCCGCGGTATGTCCGTAATAGTATTTTATAAGTGGCCGGAGAATTTTCTCAGAATGGGTTGAAAGTCGGCATGTGGTGTTGTTATAGTGTAGATAGGCCACCTGCCAAGTTTCATCGCATTCGGAGTTCGTTTGATAGCCCAACGGATAACTATAGCGACAATATAGTCGGTCAAATCGTCGGACGTTTTCGGTCTTCGAAAACTGTTGCCGGGCTTTCCCTCTCTTTCCTCTCTAGACCGTCTACACAGCCCACTACCTACTGCCAGGTCCAACCTAACCTCTCTCGTTAGCCCGCGGCCCTCCTCGCGCGCACGTCTGATAGTTGTCCCGAACCCGACTCGGACTGTCGCTACCGTTGTGTTCGGATCATCCCCAAACATCACCGTTTTCTTATTTGGACTCCTCTAACCTTTTATTCTCGATCGTCCTATTACGATCAGAGGGATCCGTTAGCCCCTAACCACACCCACCAGCGTATATAAGGAGGCAACCCTAGTTTTTAGGCCACTTGTCCCATCCATCCTCCTGCCCGCCGCCACCTGCCTGCCTTCTCTTTCCTCGGGATCTCACCCGATCCAATCCACCAACCAGCGCTCCCCCATGTCCCTCCTGGATCCTCATCACTCATAGACTCCAACACCCATCGCCCGAGCCAGCCGAGGGCCTCGTCCCCGAGCCGAGCTCCATGGAAGAGGTGCAGCGCTCCGCCCCTCTCTGCCTTGCATCCGAGCACCTGCCGCATCGAGCGCCCGTAGCTCCATTCCCGTGTACGCCTCCGTTCAGCTGCTGCCGACGAGCAGATGAGTTGCCGCCCGTCTCCTTTTCTCCCCCTGTTTTCCTTTCTTTCTTCCTCTAACCTCTCTCCCTCGTTTGATTTCTTCTCTGTCGGGAAACGGAAGGGGCTCGCCCCTGATGCCGTGGCCACCGGCGACCGAAGCCACCGTGTGTCCTCTCCTTCCCGTCCCTGCTGTCCCCGTCGCCTGACCGCGCTCCCGCACATGGCGCCCTTGCGCCCGAGCTCTGCATCAGCCCCGCGTCACCGGAGTCAAGCCACCGCCGGCCTCCGCGTCGATCTCCGCCACCGGAGATCCGTGCCCTGCCTTCCATTCCCGCACCACAACGCCCTCCTCCGGCTCGACCCTGTTCGCCGAGCTCCGTGTCGCACCGGAGTTCCACCGCTTCCCTTCCCTGCAACGCCGCCAGGCCTTGTCGCCGGAGTCCCGTGCGTCGTCGTGCCAGTTGACCGGGTCCGCTGTTGTGCCGTCCTTTCGAGCGAGATGAGTGTCGCGACCTCGTTCTTCGTCCCTCCCTCGCGTTGACTGCGGCCTCGATCCGAGCCAGCGTGGACGAGCGCCAGGACCCAGCTTCCCCTGGCTCGCCCACGGGCCTCCTCGTTCGGCCCGGCCAGATCTGGCCATTGGGTGAGCAGCCTCCCGGCGTTTTCCATTGTTGGGCCAGCCTCTGTTTCGGCCCAACACATGTTTTTTTCCTGAACGTTTTAGCTATTTATTCCAGAGTTTCGAGTTTTGCAGAAAACCCCTTTGGGATCATGCATTTAATAACTTCTAAACCGTGCATCGGATTAAAATGCTTTATATATGAAAAGTGCTTAGAAATTCATCTAGTTTCATAATATTCAAGTTTCATCCATGTTAAAAATGTTAAAAATGTTGTTTGATTAAATTTGCTCATATGCCATGTTAAAATGATATATTTCATAACTTAATAACCGTAGCTCCAAATTTAATAAACTTTATATGTAAATGGGGTAGAAAAATGCCTATTTTAACATGGTTTACTCATCTAGCATGTTCAGCAACTCTAAAATTGTGTATAGGGCAGAACAGTACCAAACCTAAAATATGCATATGAGGATTTTCCGGAATTGTTGTTTGTTATTTCCGGCCTCATTTAAACTTGCCTAGATAGGTAGTTTTCATATGCTTCACCTCTTGCCATATTTGATTGTGCCTAAATGAGAGAGAACTAAATAAGTCATGTGGTGTTTTCTTCAATATGCAACTGGACATGCATCATACTTTATTGTGCATCATGCCATGATTATGTGATGGTTGTTTACCATGATTGTTTGCTTCTTTCCGGTGTTGCTTCTTCGGGTTGGTTCCGATAATGTCGCGTTTGTGAGGATTCGTTCGACTACGTCTGTTTGCCTTCTTCATGGACTCGTTCTTCTTCCTTGCGGGGTCTCAGGCAAGATGACCATACCCTCGAAATCACTTCTATCTTTGCTTGCTAGTTGCTCGCTCTATTGCTATGACGCGATACCTACCACTTGCCTTATCATGCCTCTCATATTGCCATGTCAAGCTGCTAACCCACCTTTCCTAGCAAACCGTTGATTGGCTATGTTACCGCTTTGCTCAGCCCCTCTTATAGCGTTGCTAGTTGTAGGTGAAGATGAAGTTTTTTCCATGTTGGAACATCGATTTTGTTGGGATATCACTATATATACATTGCTTAATTAATGCATCTATATACTTGGTAAAGGGTGGAAGGCTCGGCCTTATGCCTGGTGTTTTGTTCCACTCTTGCCGCCCTAGTTTCCGTCATACCGGTGTTATGTTCCTTGATTTTGCGTTCCTTACGCGGTTGGGTGTTATGGGAACCCCTTGACAGTTCGCTTTGAATAAAACTCCTCCAGCAAGGCCCAACCTTGGTTTTACATTTGCCTCACCTAGCCTTTTTTGCTTGGGTTTCCGAAGCCCGAGGGTCATCTTTATTTTAAACCCCCCGGGCTAGTGCTTCTCTAAGTGTTGGTCCAACCTAAGCGATGTATGGCGCCCCCTGGGCAACCAAGGTCTATGCCAACCCAACGTCAGGCTCATCCGGTGTGCCCTGAGAACGAGATATGTGCAGCTCCTATCGGGATTTGTCGGCACATCCGGGCGGCTTTGCTGGTCTTGTTTTACCATTGTCGAAATGTCTTGTAATTGGGATTCCGAGTCTAATCGGGTCTTCCTGAGAGAAGGAATATCCTTCGTTGACCGTGAGAGCTTGTGATGGGCTAAGTTGGGACACCCCTGAGGGTTTGAACTTTCGAAAGTCGTGCCCGCGGTTATGGGCAGATGGGAATTTGTTAATGTCCGGTTGTAGAGAACTGGAAACTTAACTTAATTAAAATGCATCAACCGCGTGTGTAGCCGTGATGGTCTCTTTCTGGCGGAGTCCGGGAAGTGAACACGGTTCTTGTGTTATGCTTGAGCGTAAGTAGTTTCAGGATCACTTCTTGATCACTTCTAGTTCACGACCGTTGCATTGCTTCTCTTCTCGCTCTTATTTGTGTTTGTTAGCCACCATATATGCTTAGTGCTTGCTGCAGCTCCACCTCATTACCTTACCCTACCCATAAGCTTAAATAGTCTTGATCTCGCAGGTGTGAGATTGCTGAGTCCTTGTGGCTCACAGATACTTCCAAACAGTTGCACGTGCCGATGATACTAGTGTAGGTGACGCAACTGAGCTCAGATGGGAGCTCGATGAAGGCGTGTTCGTTGTGTTGTTTCATTTCTAGTTGATCAATAGTGGAGCCCAGTCGGGGCGATCGGGGATCTAGCATTAGGGGTTGTCTTTCTTTATTTTGGTTCCGTAGTTAGATCTTGATTGTATCTAGATGATGTAATGCTATATTTATGTATTGTGTGAAGTGGCGATTGTAAGCCAACTCTTTATCCCTTTCTAATTCAGTACATGGGATGTGTAAAGATTACCCCTCTTGCGACCTGCCTACTATGAGGTTATGCCTCTAAGTCGTGCTCCGACACGTGGGAGATATAGCCGCATCGTGGGTGTTACAAGTTGGTAATCAGAGCCTTCCCGACTTAGGAGCCCCCTGCTTGATCGAATCGTTGGTGTTGTTGAGTCTAGAAAAATGTTTTAAGTCTTATAGGATTATATATATCGGAGAGTAGGATTCTTTTTACTCCTTAGTCCCTTCGTCGCTCTGGTGAGCCTCCTGACGTAGAGTTTTGACTCTTCTCTTCTCAAATTTCACGAAATTTTTTTAGGATCATGCGGGTATCTTGGAATCGTTTTGATGGTTTTGTGACGAGAACATTGTTCTTGGTGCCTCCTAACATTTAGGGGTTGTGGCAGTGTCCCGGGGAGTTCAGCTCCGAGGTGTTGTCGTCACAATTTTATCGTTGCAGTTCTGGAATACCTGAGTTCGCCGACATCGAAAATCCCTTTTATGCAGTTGTTGGTGAGATAACCTCGATGCCACCCAGTACTGGGGCAGGAGTTTGGAAGTATTGCCATAACCCGTATATAACGAATGCTTTTCAAAGGTTGAGGTAAATGATTTCCGAAGTTTCTTGGTTATGTGTTGAAGGATGGATATAGCTGGATGTAGGATTGCTAGTTTTGGGTGAGATATTATGCTTCCCTTGTATCCCCAACACCTGATTGCATAACCAGAAAGTTTCGGGAATTTATAAGTGGGAATTCAAGTAGCTCCTAGGATATCTTTCCGACAGATGTATGATATGAAATTGGGGTTGGACGTCTAGTGGTCCGCCTATCCACAGTTGGTTTTTATAGTGGTCTCATTGTGTCTTAAAGAGTCCTTGGCTATGCTGACTCGAGGACGCTTCGTATGTCATGTGCACTGCCTTGTACATGATGGTGTTGTACGATCGAGCCTGTGTGGGCCCCACCACAAAAAATTCGGACGAAATCTCTATCATATGTTTATTCCGGCTTACTCTGCAAGCCAATCCTTGTTTTGTTTTGATTGTGGTATTCGAGTTGCTTCAATGTCAAGTGTTGATTCCATACCTTTTTCCTAAGCGGTGTTCTCATATTTCTATGTGAATACCAATCCTTCATGATAATCAAGATTGTAATGTCAATCCTTTTCAACCGGCATGTTTCTCTTCAAGTGGATCCGATCATTTTCTACATCCGCAAGATCAATTATCAGTTCTTCTCAACAGTGTTTGTTTCATCCGTCCCAAGTTGTCTTTGTTTTTCCCGCCCTCCCACCCTTTTTCTTCGAGGACTCGGATTTCTTAATCAAGTATCCATCTTATTGATGTGAAGTCTCTTCATTCTTTTCCGTCAATGTTCTTATCCGGTGATTCTCGGGAAGATACTAACGGAGCCTCAAGTTCGTCACTCTTCACTCGTTTTCTTTTCCGGTGGATTCAATTCAAGCTTTGGTATTGAGCTTAGTCCTTTCATTTGTCCAATGCTTTCTCATGCCGGTGCACCTCTTAATCATCCACTTCTTGTTATTCAATTGTTCCAGAGTGCTGAAGATATCTCGAAGATCCGTGTTACCACTCTTAATCCGTTCAAGCTATTTTGAGGATGTTATCTCATTCAAGCCATTTAATTCAACCGGTGCACTCTCTTCTCAAGTAATCATTCAATGGTGTATCTATTGAGTGGGCCCTAACCCACAGGTCTTTTCCCAGGATCTTACATGACTCTCCTAATTTTCTCGGAGCTATCCTAAATTCTTTTGGAAGTTTGACGTAAGAATGAGTTATCATCAGTCAAATGCCTTCTCCAAGATCTTTCACATTCTTTTCATCGTTGGTTCAACCTCTCTAATATCCATCCCAAAGTATCTCAACAATTCATGGTGGTGTTTCTCATCGTCATTCTCAACTTTTGAAGACCGAAGAAGAGGTTTTCCTCCAAATCTTACCCGGTCTCTCAAGACTCGTGGTTCTAGCTTCATGTTATCCTCTCATAATAGTTTGCGATTGTGAGGATTCTTTTCATCCATCTGGAGCATTTCAGGAGTCTTTTCAGTTTGATTCTCCAAAGGCCATCATTTCGGGTTTATTCATTCCACCTTTCAGCTCTCGTTCTCCAAATCTTACCGGTGCATCGCTCGAACATCCTCTAATCAGTTCATGATCTCTTCGTTTACTTGTATCTAAATTCTCTCAAGCATCTTCGTTCATTTGCTAATTCTTCCCGGTGTTTCTTTATTTTTTCTTCATTCATTTTCAATTCTTACGGTGGTTTGTTCAAGATTCTTCTTCCTTCGTTTTCATATTAATTCATTCGTACTTTCCAATTCTGCCGGTGGTTCGTTGAAGACCTTACCAAGTTTGCGCTATACCTCTCTTATTCCTTTTTGCGAGAATAAGTAGTATGCCAAATTCGTTGCTTATCATTAGTCTAAATTGGTGAAGGATAAGCATAATGTAATTCTTATTCTTGTTTCATCAAGTAAATTCAATTCCTTATTCCAGAGGCTCATCAAATTCTCGGTTACAATTGTTTCATCTTTTCTTATTCGGAGTTCCAAGCTTTCCATTTACCTCACCACGGAGATCCCTCTAAATCATTATAAGGCTTCACCTTGTGTTTTCAACTTCTCTTTCTTTCTATCATCCTTGTTTACCGGAGTTCTTCATGGAGGTTCTACATCGTGGTTCGTCAAGGATTCTTTTCATTCTACAATTGTTCCTCAAGATTTTTCTCGAAGTTAAGATCCACCAAGCTTTACTCTGAAAACAAACATGGTGCTCAACACATGTCTTGTTTTGCGGAGTTCAAGCATTCTTCATCTTGCATTCCAAAGTGCAATTATTTCTATCTTACCTTTTGAGGTGGTGTTATGTCATTTTGACAGTTTCCTTCATGTTTCATGATTGAGAAGTTGTCAGGAATGAGGTATCTTGAATCTCTTCGCTGGAGATTATCTTGTGCAATATTTCACCTAAAGCCTTCCCTAAGGAATGTTGCAATTGTGGTGATTATCTATGATACAAGTTTTTTCTCCTATCCCATTAGCAGAAGAAGTTTTTCATCTCCTTGTCGATCTGAAGCAAGCAATTGTTTCCGTTTGTGGAAGGTTGCCACCTCATAGTTTTGAGATGTTTTCCATAAGCCCTCAACGGGCCTGTTCTTTTCGTTGTTGATTTCCCAACAACTCCGTCCAATCCTTCTTTTTAAGGATGCTTTTCAAATTCAATTGTGGTAGAAGATGTCATTTTCCTCTCAATTCTTTACTTTCCAACGATCCAACTTCTATTCTTTTGTTCCGGAGGTAGTGCGTTGTTGATTTCATCAAGCATACTCTCATCGTGTCTAGTTCATATTCAATTCCTTTCATTTACAGTCGGAGTGCTGTCCAATTTATATCATTCTTATTCCTTATCCATCTTGTTTTAACTGGAGTGTTGTGTCTATCATTCCTCTTCTAACCGGAGTCTCATCCAAGTGCTTTTGTTTTGCCAAGTTTATATTCTTTACCTTCCATTTTCAACCGGAGTATTGTCGTAATTGATCTTTATCATTCCTTGTACATCTCATTTCAACCGAGGTGCTTGCATCTACTTCTTGTCCATTGTGACCTTTTCTTATGTCTTTCAACCCATAAGGTTCTCGTAATGTTCCTTGTTTATCTTTTCTAAACGGAGTGTTTTAAAATTTGTTCATCTTCATTGTATTCTTTCTTTCAATTTTTTCAACCTCGCAAGGTTCTTTGGTTTCACTCATTTGTCAAAGAAGCAACTTAGTTTTACCTCTCCTCTTCCTCTTTTGTTTCCCTCCGGTGCCATCCTAGATCTCGGGACGAGATCCTCTCATAGTGGTGGAGTGTTGTGACGCCCCGAGACCATTGCGCCAGGTGTCTTCCAGTTATTCGTTGTCTTTGCCATGTCATTCGCTTGCGTGTTGCGTCTTGTCATGTCATCATGTGCATTGCATCTTCATGTTTTCAAACTTGCATCCGTCCGGGTCTCCCCGTTCTTTCCATTGTCCGTTCTGAGCCCAGACACACTTGCACGCGCCCGCGGTATGTCCGAAATAGTATTTTATAAGTGGCTGGAAAATGTTCTCGGAATGGGTTGAAAGTTGGCATGCGGTGTTGTTATAGTGTAGATAGGCTGCCTGCCAAGTTTCATCACATTCGGAGTTCGTTTGATAGCCCAACAGATAACTATAGCGAAAATATAGTCGGTCAAATCGTCGGACGTTTTCGGTCTCCGAAAACTGTTGTCGGGCTTTCCCTATCTTTCCTCTCCAGACCGTCTACACAGCCCACTACCTACCGCCAGGTCCAACCTAACCTCTCTCGTCAGCCCGCGGCCCTCCTCGCGCGCGCGTCCGATAGTTGTCCCGAACCCGACTCAGACTGTCGCTACCGTTGTGTCCGGATCATCCCCAAACATCTACAAAACGTCACTGTTTTCTTATTTGGACTCCTCTAACCTTTTATTCTCGATCATCCGATTACGATTGGAGGGATCCGTTAGCCCCTAACCTAATCCACCAGCGTATATAAGGAGGCAACCCTAGTTTTTGGGCCACTTGTCCCATCCATCCTCCTGCCCGCCGCCACCTGCCTTCCTTCTCTTTCCTCGGGATCTCACCCGATCCAATCCACCAACCAGCGCTCCCCCATGTCCTTCCTCGATCCTCATCACTCACAGCCTCAAACACCCATCGCCCGAGCCAGCCGAGGGCCTCGTCCCTGAGCCGAGCTCCATGGAAGAGGTGCAGCGCTCCGCCCCTCTCTGCCTTGCGTCCGAGCACCTGCCGCATCGAGTGCCCGTAGCTCCATTCCCGTGTACGCCTCCGTTCAGCTGCTGCCGACGAGCAGATGAGTCGCCGCCCATCTCCTTTTTCTTCCCCTGTTTTCCTCTCTTTCCTCCTCTAACCTCTCTCCCTCGTTTGATTTCTTCTCTGCCAGGAAATGAAAGGGGCTCGCCCCTGATGCCGTGGCCGCCGGCGACCGAAGCCGCCGTGTGTCCTCTCCTTCCTGTCCCTGCCGTCCCTGTCGCCTGACCGCGCTCCCGCACATGGCGCCCTTGCGCCCGAGCTCTGCATCAGCCCCGCGTCACCGGAGTCAAGCCACCGCCGGCCTCCGCGTCGAGCTCCGCCACCGGAGATCCGTGCCCTGCCTTCCATTCCCGCACCACGACGCCCTCCTCTGGCTCGACCCCGTTCGCCGAGCTCCCTGCCGCACCGGAGTTCCGCTGCTTCCCTTCCCTGCAACGCCGCCAGGCCTCATCGCCGGAGTCCCGTGCGTCGTCGTGCTAGTTGACCGGGTCCGCTGCGGCGCCTTCCTTTCGAGCGAGATGAGCATCGCGACCTGGAGCCTGCATCCCTCCCTCGTGTTGACTTCGGCCTCGATCCGAGCCAGCGTGGACGAGCGCCAGGACCTAGCTTCCCCTGCCTCACCCACGGGCCTCCTTGTTCGGCCCAGCCAGATCTGGCCATTGGGTGAGCAGCCTCCCGGCCTTTTCCACTATTGGGCCAGCCTCTGTTTTGGGCCAACACATGTTTTTTTCCTGAACGTTTTAGCTATTTATTCCAGAGTTTCCAGTTTTGCAGAAAACCCCTTCGGGATCACGCATTTAATAACTTCTAAACCGTGCATCGGATTAAAATGCTTTATATATGAAAAGTGCTTAGAAATTCATCTAGTCTCATAATATCCAACTTTCATCCATGTTAAAAATGTTTAAAATGATGTTTGATTAAATTTGCTCATATGCCATGTTAAAACGATATATTTCATAACTTAATAACCGTAGCTCCAAATTTAATAAACTTTATATGTAAATGGGGTAGAAAAATGCCTAGTTTAACATGGTGCACTCATCTAGCATGTTCTACAACTCTAAAATTGTGTATAGGGCAGAACAGTACCAAACCTAAAATATGCATATGAGGATTTTCCGGAATTGTTGTTTGTTATTTTCGGCCTCATTTAAACTTGCCTAGATAGGTAGTTTTCATATGCCTCACTTCTTGCCATGCTAACCAACATTTAATATTGTAGAGTACCTAAACGAGAGAGAACTAATAAGTCATGTGGTGTTTTCTTCAATATGCAACAGGACATGCATCATACTTGATTGTGCATCATGCCATGATTATGTGATGGTTGTTTACCATGATTGTTTGCTTCTTTCCAGTGTTGCTTCTTCGGGTTGGTTCCAATAATGTCACGTTTGTGAGGATTCGTTCGACTACGTCCATTTGCCTTCTTCATGGAATCGTTCTTCTTCCTTGCAGGGTCTCAGGCAAGATGACCATACCCTCGAAATCACTTCTATCTTTGCTTGCTAGTTGCTCGCTCTATTGCTATGCCGCGATACCTACCACTTGCCTTATCATGCCTCTCATATTGTCATGTCAAGCCGCTAACCCACCTTTCCTAGCAAACCATTGATTGGCTATGTTACCGCTTTGTTCAGCCCCTCTTATAGCGTTGCTAGTTGCAGGTGAAGATGAAGTTTGTTCCATGTTGGAACATCGATTTTGTTGGGATATCACTATATATACATTGCTTAATTAATGCATCTATATACTTGGTAAAGGGTGGAAGGCTCGGCCTTATGCTTGGTGTTTTGTTCCACTCTTGCCGCCCTAGTTTCCATCATTCCGGCGCCCCCTGGGCAACCAGGGTCTATGCCAACCCGACGTCTGGCTCATCCGGTGTGTCCTGAGAACGAGATATGTGCAGCTCCTATCGGGATTTGTCAGCACATCCGGGCGGCGTTGCTGGTCTTGTTTTACAATTATCGAAATGTCTTGTAACCGGGATTCCCAGTCTGATCGGGTCTTCCTGGTAGAAGAAATATCCTTCGTTGACCGTGAGAGCTTGTGATGGGCTAAGTTGGGACACCCCTACAGGGTTTGAACTTTCGAAAGACATGCCCGTGGTTATGGGCAGATGGGAATTTGTTAATGTCCGGTTGTAGAGAACTCGAAACTTAACTTAATTAAAATGCATCAACCGCGTGTGTAGCCGTGATGGTCTCTTTCCGGTGGAGTCTAGGAAGTGAACACGGTTCTTGTGTTATGCTTGAGAATAAGTAGTTTCAAGATCACTTCTTGATCATTTCTAGTTCACGGTCGTTGCATGGCTTCTCTTCTCGATCTTATTTGCGTTTGTCAGCCACCATATATGCTTAGTGCTTGCTGCAACTCCACCTCATTACCTTACCCTACCCATAGGCTTAAATAGTCTTGATCTCGGGGGGGGGGGGTGAGATTGATGGGTCCTTGTGGCTCACAGATACTTCCAAATAGTTGCAGGTGCCGATTATACCAGTGCAGGTGACGCAACTGAGCTCAGATGGGAGCTCGATGAAGGCGTGTTCGTTGTGTTGTTTCATTTCTGGTTGATCAGTAGTGGAGCCCAGTCAGGGCGATCGGGGATCTAACATTAGGGGTTGTCTTTCTTTATTTTGGTTCCGTAGTCGGACCTTGATTGTTTCTGGATGATGTAATGCTATATTTATGTATTGTGTGAAGTGGCGATTGTAAGCCAACTCTTTATCCCTTTCTTATTCAGTGCATGGGATGTGTAAAGATTACCCCTCTTGCGACCTGCCTACTATGTGGTTATGCCTCTAATTCATGCTTCGACATGTGGGAGATATAGCCGCATCATGGGTGTTACACCCCACAGCGGAACTCCCAATGAAAGCACCAATGTCGGTGTTAAAACCGGCAAACCTCGGGGTAGGGGGTCCTGAGCTGTGGATCTAGGATCGATGGGTAACAAGGGACGATGAACATAGTGTTTACCCAGGTTTGGGCCCTCTCGAAGAGGTAAAACCCTACGTCCTACTTGATTATATTGAATGTATAATGTGGTTTATAGAGTAGATCTACCTCGAGATCAGCATGAGCTAAACCCTAGGCTATGAGGTGATGAATGTAGCTCTAGCCATAAAGACTAAAAACCCTCAGTTTATATACACAACGATAGGGTTAGGGTTACAGAAGATAGGTTACAATAAGGAATTAAAGAGATCCTCCGCCTTCTTGACTTGGAGGGCACATCACAACTCCATAGATCTCATGTCATAGTACGGCTCCACCAGTCCGGCCCATATACAATGGGCCACCGCCCCGAGGACCCCTTATTTGACGACTCCCTCAAAGACAAACATGATCATCCTCATCCACCAATCCGGTAGTTTGTGGCGTCTCATGGATATCTACACCCAGCAAGAGATCACCCTTCCATCGTTGGATACCGCCGGCATCGAGCCTCGTGGCCCGCCAGACACTCCTGCCTACTACGCACGAGACTCGTCGAGCTTCTGGCACGACCCCTGTTTGCTGAAGGTTGTAATCTATGAAGTGCCCACACCATCAGAAGACTACATGGATTACAAGCTCATTGCCTTGTTCGACGCGGGATTAGTCTATCTGAAATCCGGTTGCCATACATGGTTATGGCTCATCATCAATCCTATTGACCCTCCATTTATGTTTGATGCTATAGTGCATGATGGCATCATTTACCTGGTCGACGCACAGTTTGGCTGCATATACTGGTGGAATTTATCGTCGTGTAAGTGTTCTATCTCATCCCATCTTTACCTTATGAATATGACTGCCTCTTGATTGTTAGAAATTTAGAATAGATACTATGTCCATAACCACATAATTGCTATATGTTCCTCTCATTTCCTACATTTTTATGACCACACATGTTATTGTCAGAGTTGATATGAGGACAATTGGCATCTAATGATTGTTAGTACAGATATTATGAGTATTACCTCACGATTGCTATATGTTACTCTCATTTCCAAGATTTTTATACCACACATGTTATTGTTAGAGTTGATATGAGAACAGTAGTAACTGCTATGGTAGAATATGAGTAGGCCCTGGCGTAGCTATTTCCCTCTCATTTTTACATGATGTTTGAACCATGACATATTGCTAGAATATGAAAGCCATTGGCTTAATTTTTTAACTTGGGGTATGATTCTGACCACGGCATTGCATCTTTCTAGCTATCATATGTGTCACTTTTCTAATAATCTTAGTTCCACACATACTCTGAACATGATTGTATATTTTTGTCCTTTTGGTCTCCAATTTGATTTGTTGCAGCAGATGCAAATGCGCCAGCCTTCATAATTTCAGGACTAGAAATATACAAGTCAATGGGTGGTGGTTTATCACTCATTCAACTGATGGTGGGCATATGATGCTCATTCGCGCGTACCAAATTGACCAAATCATTTCATCAAACCACGTGCAGTATAATGTCTGGGGCATTCACGACTGTGATGTCTATGGCTACTTCGTGTTCGAGAAATGTAACACCCCGGATGTAACTTTCCCAATTTGTACTCCAACTCTTGCTGTTTCTGGCGTTAAGTTATTTTATTTTTCTCGGGTTCGGGTCTTTGTCTCCGTGTGTTGTTGTCATTGTCATGCATCTCATATCATGTCATCATGTGCATTGCATTTGCATACGTGTTCATCTCATGCATTCGAGCATTTTCCCCATTGTCCGTTTGGCATTCCGGCGCTTCGTTCTCCTCCGGTGGTCATTTCTAGCTTTCTTTCGTGTATGGGGATTAAACGTTTCCGGATTGGACTGAGACTTGCCAAGAGGCCTTGGTTTACTACCGGTAGACCGCCTGTCAAGTTTCGTATCATTTGGACTTCGTTTGGTATTCCAACGGTTAACCGAGGGACCGAAAAGGCCTCGTGTGTGTTGCAGCCCAACACCCCTCCAATTTGGCCCAAAACCCACCCAAGCCTTCTCCATCATCTAGAGCGTTCGATCATGATCGTGTGGCCGAAAGCCGCACCTCATTTGGACTCTCCTAGCTCCCTCTACCTCTATTTAAAGTCCCCTCCCGAAATTCGCGGATCTCCTCTCTCCCAAACCCTAAAAAATCGTCTCCGCGCCGGCCGGACACGTCCGTCCGGGCCGGACATCGCCGCCGCCCCAACCGGGAGCCGCCACGTGGCAGGACACCGCCGCCGCCGCCCGAGGCCCGCGGAGCCCGGTCCAGGCCCCCGCGGCCCATCCCGCCGCCGCCGCCGCACGGGGCGCCCGCCCGCGGTCTCCTCCGCCGCGCTGCCTCCTCAGTTCCCCGCGCCGCCGCCCGGAGTTGCACGCCACCCGCGCTGGCCGGAGCAGCTCGCTCGCCGGCGTGCTCTTCCTCCGCCGTGCCCGGCCTGCACCTCGCCGCCCGGGACGCCGCCCCTCCTCTCCGGCAACGCCCTCCGCCGCATCGCCTCCTCCTCGCCCGGATCCGGCCGCCTCCGTCAACTCCGGCGGCCCGCGCAGCTACTCCAGCGAAGATCCGGCGGACCTTGTTCTGCGAGCCCCGATCCAGATCTGAAATTTTAGGGTTGACCCCGTTTTTTTCCCTAAGTCCCTAATCCATGTGCTCAAGTTCATAGCCTCGTAACTTTGCATCTGTAGCTCCGATTCATGCATATAGCATATCAAAATGTTCACCTCAGAGAGTACATCATTTCATTCAATTGCATCATTTTCGTTTGAGTTCATCTTGATGCCCGAAATGCTGTTGGAAGAGGGCTACTTGAGATAATTGTCAGATCTGCTGCTCCATTTAGGTTTTTGTCATTTTTGTCATGATTAATGTGTGCATGCTATGCCCATGAGCTCTACATATGTTTTGTTAAGGGTTTTGCCATCTTTCCAGAGATGCAACCCATGTATTTTTGTGATGTGTGTGGTGTCTAGCACAAGCTTGCAAAGTGGTGCACTTAGTAATTCTGATTTCAGGGACTTAGCATCTCCACAAAGTCCTTGAGCTGTTTATCTCATATTGCCATATGTTCATGTTGTTTCCTAGTGATCCGTGCCTCTTTTGAGGATGATCAGTAAGGATGTTGTGTTAATCTTGTAGTGCTCTATCCATCCATGTCTTTGTTTGCATTTATGGAGCACCCTAGCTTGAGTCAATCAAGCTCTACTTTTGCTACTTTCTGAATCTGGGCAGATTGTCAACTTGTTTGCAATTTTGCCGATGATGTTGTAGTTGATCCGTGCATGCTATGTTATTGTTCTTGCCATGTCTAGATTGCATTTTGTGTATTCTTGATGGATGTATGCTTAGCTTATCATGACTTGCTTTGTAGTGAGTGCATCGAGCTCGTAAACATGCCTACTTGATATCTGTTTTTAGCATGCTCCAGTTTTCACAGTCTGTAAACTGATTATGTTTTTGCCATGTTCACATGCTTGCAATTGTATTTTCTGATCCCTTTTGGCTCAAGGTCACTAAGGGACTTTTGTTAAGCTCTTTGAGTAGCTCCCTGCCAGGCTTTACTTTGCCATGTTCAGGTCCTGTAACATGTAGCTTTGTTGCTCCGAAGAGTGCTACCTGTTCAAGTCTGAGATCTGTTTGCCATATGCATTTTTTCCATGCTTGTTTGAACCTGTTAATGGATGAATTGGCCGTAGCTCAGTGCTAGACTTTTGTTAAGCATCTTGTGTGAATCCCTGTCATGTATTTTGTTGCCATGTTTTGGTGCTGTAGCATGTTCATCTCGTTGCATTTAGATGGCTACTTGTTGTAAATCGCAGACCGGTGTCATATTTGAATCGCTTGCCATTTCCAAACCGTAACTCCGATTCCGATGATCTTTATATCATTTTCAAGTGATTTCATCTCATCTTTCCAGTGGCACACTTGGATTCCCAAGTTGAGGCCAGGTTGATGCTTTCCTTGTCAAATCTTGCATATGCATCCCGCATCGCATCCCACATAGCATATCATCATTGCATCATATTGTTTGAGATCTTGCACATGGTTGATTGTGTCCTTGTTGGTTGTTTGTCTTGTTTGGGTAGAGCCGGGAGATGAGTTCGCTAATGAGGAGCCCGTTGAGTTTGCTTTCGAGGATCCAGTCAACTCTGACAACTGTGCAGGCAAGATGATCATACCCTCGAAATCACTACTATCTTTGCTATGCTAGTTTGCTCGCTCTTTTGCTATGCCAATGCTATGATGCCTACCACTTGCTTTCAAGCCTCCCAAATTTTCATGTCAAACTTCTAACCCACCATGTCCTAGCAAACCGTTGATTGGCTATGTTACCGCTTTGCTCGGCCCCTCTTATAGCGTTGCTAGTTGCAGGTGAAGATTGGAGGCCGTTCCTTGTTCGAACATTTATTTACTTGTTGGGATATCATTATATTATCTTGTTATCTTAATGCATCTATATACCTGGTAAAGGGTGGAAGGCTCGGCCTCTCGCCTAGTGTTTTGTTCCACTCTTGCCGCCCTATTTTTCGTCATATCGGTGTTATGTTCCCGGATTTTGCGTTCCTTACGCGGTTGGGTTAATGGGAGCCCCTTGATAGTTCGCCTTGATTAAAGCTTTTCCAGCAATGCACAACCTTGGTTTTACCATTTTCCACCTAGCCTCTTTTTCCCTTGGGTTTCCGGAGCCCGAGGGTCATCTTATTTTAAACCCCCCGGGCCAGTGCTCCTCTGAGTGTTGGTCCAAACAGTCAGCCGCCGGTGGCTACCAAGGGCAACTCTGGGCTGGCCTACCGGAAGTTGAGATAATCTGAGTGTGCCCTGAGAAAGAGATATGTGCAGCTCCTATCGGGATTTGTCGGCACATTCGGGCGGTGTTGCTGGTCTTGTTTTAACCTGTCGAAGTGTCTCGAAGAACCGAGATATTGAGTCTGATCGGAACGTCTTGGGAGGAGGTCTATTCCTTCATTGACCATGAGAGCTTGTCATGGGATAAGTTGGGACTCCCCTGCAGGGATTTGAACTTTCGAAAGCCATTCCCGCAGTTATGGGCAGATGGGAATTTGTTAATGTCCGGTTGTAGATAACTTGAACCTTAATTTAATTAAAATGAATCAATTGAGTGTGTTACCGTGATGGCCTCTTCTCGGCGGAGTCCGGGAAGTTGGAGTAATGCTTGCGCAGGTTGTTCTCTAGTTTCTCGCTCGCGCTTTGCCTCCTCTTCTCGCTCTCTTTTGCGAATAAGTTAGCCACCATATTTGCTAGTCGCTTGCTGCAGCTCCACATATATTTACCTTGCCTTACCTATAAGCTTAAATAGTCTTGATCGCGAGGGTGCGAGATTGCTGAGTCCCTGTGGCTCATAGATTACGATTACACCAGATGCAGGGCCTGATGATTCCGCTCCAGGAGACGCGCTCGAGCTCAAGTGGGAGTTCGACGAAGACTCTCAACGTTACTATGTTTCCTTTCCTGATGATCAGTAGTGGTGCCCAGTTGGGGGTGATCGGGACCGTGTCGCATGTTGGGTTATCTTTTATTTTGGCGCCGTAGTCGGGCCATGAGTGTTTGGCTGATGTAATGTTAGTTATGTACTTGATTGACGTGGCGAGTGTAAGCCAACTATGTTATCTCCCCTTTATTATTCATATTACATGGGATGTTGTGAAGATTGCCTAACTTGCGACTTATGCCTTCAATGTGATTATGCCTCTAAGTCGTGCCTCGACACGTGGGAGATATAGTCGCATCGAGGGTGTTACAAGTTGGTAATCAGAGCCTTCCCCGACCTTAGGAGCCCCATTGCTTGATCGTTTTTAGCGGTCGAGTTGTGTCTAGAAAATGTTTTGAGTCATTAGGAATTATATATTGGAGAGTTTAGGAATTCTTTTTACTTCCCAGTCTCCTCATCGCTCTGGTAAGGCATCCTGACGTAGAGTTTTGACTCTTCTCTTCTCAAATTTCACTAAAAAAAATTTAGGATCACGCGGGTATCTTGGAATCGTTCTGATGGTTTTATGATGAGAACATTGTCTTGGTGCCTCCTGTCAGGGGTTTTGTGGAAGTGTCCCGGGGAGTTGAGCTCTGAGGTGTTGTCGTCATAATTTTATCGTTGCAGTTCTGGAATACCTGAGTTTAGTACGCCGACATCGAAAATCTCTTTTATGCAGTTCGTTGGTGAGATAACCTCGACGCCACCCAGTACTAGGGCGGGAGTTCGGGAGTATCGCCATAACTTGTATAACGGATGCTTTTCGAAGGTTGAGGTAGATGGTTTCCGAAGTTTTTCTCGGTTATGTGTTGAAGGATGGATACATCTAGATGTAGGAATTGCTAGTTTGGGTGAGATATTATGCTTCCCCTGTATCCCCAACACCTGATTGCATAACCGGAAAGGTTCGGGAGTTTCATAGGTGGGAATTCTTGTAGCTCTAGTTCTTCTTCCATGGATATTGGTTTGAGATTGGGATTTCTTACCGATTATTCGTTCCTAATCCGTACCTTGTTGATTTATTTCTCTACCTTAATTCTATGTGGCTTCTCAATTTATGGATATGTGACCATTTCAAGAGGAATGCATTCGTTCACTTTGTTCAGATGTGAAGACTATATGTTGCAATTTTCATTCTGTTGGATTCAGCTTCAATATTTGTCTATCAATGTGCTAATGGATGTCAACCTCTTCAGGATGGCTCCTCCAACGCGCACGACTCTGAATCCTAATCCGCCACCACCTCCACCTCCTCCGGAGGCATGGCAAGCTGTGATGGCCGCAACCAATGCAAACACACAGTTGATCATGCAAATTCTCCAAGAGCGCAATCAAGGCAACCAAGGGAACCAAGGCAACAATCAGAATCACTATGCTACACTCAACCAGTTCCTTGCTAACGGGCCAAAGACTTTCAGCAATTGTGTTGAGGCAACCGATGCTGACGATTGGCCAGTGGATCTGTGCAAGCATTTCGAGTGCAGTAACGTCAGGCCTGAGGACTTTGTTAAGTTCGCTTCCTTCCAACTCAAAGATCAAGCTGCAGAATGGTTCCAGCAGTACAAGGATTCTAGAGGTGGACGTGTTATCACCTGGGATGAATTCCGTCAAGATTTCCGAGCTCATCATATTCCCCAGAGCGTGGTTGAAAGCAAGCGTGAGGAATTCCGCAACCTGAAGCAAGGCTCTTTGTCTGTCTATGACTACAACAAGATGTTTCAGAAGCTCACCCGCTTTGCCAAGCAGGACGTACCTGATGAGAAGAGCATGATATATCAGTTCAGGGGTGGTCTCAGAGAAGAAATCAAGCTAGCTCTTGTTCTGATTGAGCCCTTGAGATACGGTGAGTTCTACAACATGGCATTGAAGCAAGAGGCTGCTCAGTTGAGGTGTGATGCTTCCAAAAAGCGAGTCAGAGATGCTACTCCTTCTTCCTCTACTCAAATGGCCAAGCAGCAGAAGTATTGGCTTCCTCCTCCTCCGTTCCGTCAGCCGTATCAGCAGAAGAGCAAAGGTGGCAGTGGATCTTCCCACCCACCCAACCCTGGCTTTCAGAACAAGACTTCGTCTCAAGCTCCAAGATTGAGTGCTCCGTATCAACGTCCGCTTTCAGAGGTCACGTGCAACAAGTGCCAACAGAAGGGTCACTATGCCAATAAGTGTTTCAACCAGAGGTGTCTTCCTCCTCCTCCTCCTGTCAGATCGGCAAGTACAGCTGTGGTCAAGCATAACCCCAAGCACGCCAAGGTCAACTTGATAAATGCAGCTCAGGCAAAGGATTCATCAGATGTCATCATGGGTAACCTTCCAGTTAACAATATTCCTGCAAAAGTTCTTTTTGACACGGGTGCATCGCATTGTTTCATCTCGAGACCATTTTCATCTAGACATGGTTTGGCTTTGCAAATTTTGCCTAGTCCTTTTGGACATTTTCACTAACCACAAGAGTCTCAAGTACATCTTTACTCAGCCTAATCTCAACCTCAGGCAAACTTGATGGGTCGAAATGATTCAAGAGTATAATCCGAGTATCGAGTATACTCCAGGCAAGGCCAATGTGATTGCTGACGCATTGAGCAGAAAGGCTTATTGCAACAGTCTGATTCTCAAGCCTTATCAACCCGAGCTTTGTGAAGCTTTCCGCAAACTTAATCTGCAAGTTGTTCCTCAAGGTTTCCTCGCCAACCTTCAAGTCTCTCCTACCTTGGAAGACCAGATTCGCCAAGCCCAGCTTCTTGATGCTATGGTGAAAAAGGTGAAGATTGGGATTGCCAAGAGTCAGCCCAAGTACAAGTGTTACCGCCTTGATGACAAAGATACTCTCTTCTTCGAGGATCGTATTGTTGTACCCAAAGGTGACCTCCGTAAAGTGATCATGAACGAGGCTCACAATTCTCTCCTCTCCATCCACCCTGGGAGCACGAAGATGTATCAGGACCTTAAGCAAGCTGATTGGTGGACTCGAATGAAGCGCGAGATTGCTCAATTCGTTAATGAATGTGATGTCTGCAGAAGAGTGAAGGCAGAACACCAAAGGCTAGCTGGTCTCCTCCAACCTCTTGCCATTCCAGAATGCAAGTTTGACCACATTGAAATGGACTTGGTGACTGGGTTTCCAAAGTCCAAGCGTGGCAATGATGCTATATTCGTTGTCATCGACAAACTCACTAAAGTGGCTCACTTTCTGCCTATCAAAGAGTCGATCACTGCAGCTCAATTGGCGGAACTCTATACCTCTCGAATTGTCTCTCTGCACGGTATTCCTCAAGTGATCTCTTCAGACCGTGGCAGCATCTTTACCTCAAAGTTTTGGGATTCTTTTCAGAATTCCATGGGCACCAACATCCGCTTCAGCACAGCTTTCCATCCTCAAACTAGCGGTCAAGTCGAGCGTGTCAACCAGATTCTTGAAGATATGCTCAGGGCTTGTGTGATCTCCTTCGGCATGAAGTGGGAGGATTGTCTTCCATATGCCGAATTCTCCTACAACAACAGTTTTCAAGCAAGTTCGGGCAAGGCCCCATTTGAAATTCTGTATGGCAGGAAGTGTCGTACCCCTCTCATCTGGTCTGAAACCGGCGAACGTCAGCTTTTGGGTAATGACTTAATCACAGAGGTAGAGGAAATGTGCAAAGTCATTCGTGATAACCTCAAAGCAGCCCAATCCCGCCAGAAGAGCTCCTATGATAGTAAGCACCGTGATTTGGCTTTCGAGATCGGAGATCATGTTTACCTCCGTGTCTCTCCTATGAAAGGTACTCGTCGCTTCGGTATCAAAGGGAAGCTTTCCCCCAGATACGTGGGACCTTTCAAGATTGTCAGCAAGAGAGGCGACCTGGCCTATCAACTCGAGCTTCCTTCAAACTTTGCAAATGTTCATGACATGTCCCATGTCTCTCAGCTTCGAAAGTGCTTCAAGACTCCTGACCGCACCGTCAACTTCAAGGACATTGAGCTCCAAGAAGATCTCTCTTATCGTGAGCACCCAGTTGCTATTCTTGAAGAGACTGAACGAAAGACTCGCAATAAGTCAATCAAATTTCTCAAAGTCAAGTGGTCACACCATTCCGACCGTGAAGCTACCTGGGAACGCGAGGGTCACCTCCGTTCTGAGTACCCGGCGTTCTTTCAGTCCTAGATCTCGGGACAAGATCCTTTCGTAGTGGTGGAGTGTTGTAACACCCCGGATGTAACTTTCCCAATTTGTACTCCAACTCTTGCCGTTTCTGGCGTTAAGTTATTTTATTTTTCTCGGGTTCGGGTCTTTTTCTCCGTGTGTTGTTGTCATTTTCATGCATCTCATATGATGTCATCATGTGCATTGCATTTGCATATGTGTTCATCTCATGCATTCGAGTATTTTCCCCGTTGTCCGTTTTGCATTCCGGCGCTTCGTTCTCCTCCGGTTGTCATTTCTAGCTTTCTTTCGTGTGTGGGGATTAAACATTTCCGGATTGGACCGAGACTTGCCAAGCGGCCTTGGTTTACTACCGGTAGACCGCCTGTCAAGTTTCGTATCATTTGGACTTCGTTTGGTACTCCAACGGTTAACCGAGGGACCGAAAAGGCCGGCCCGCGCCTCGCCGCCCGGGACGCCGCCCCTCCTCTCCGGCAACGCCCTCCGCCGCCATCGCCTCCCCCTCGGCCGGATCCGGCCGCCTCCGTCAACTCCCGGGGCCCGCGCAGCTACTCCGGTGAAGATCCGGCGGACCTCGTTCCGCGTGCCCCGATCCAGATATGAAATTTTAGGGTTGACCCCGTTTTTTTCCGTAAGTCCCTAATCCATGTGCTCATGTTCATAACCTCGTAACTTTGCATCTGTAGCTCCGATTCATGCATATAGCATATCAAAATGTTCATCTCAGAGAGTACATCATTTCATTCCATTGCATTATTTTCGTTTGAGTTCATCTTGATGCCCGAAATGCTGTTGGAAGAGGGCTACTTGAGATAATTGTCAGATCTGCTGCTCCATTTAGGTTTTTGTCATTTTTGCCATGATTAATGTGTGCATGCTATGCCCATGAGCTATACATATGTTTTGTTAAGGGTTTTTCCATCTTTCCAGAGGTGCAACCCATGTATTTTTGTGATGTGTGTGGTGTCTAGCACAAGCTTGCAAAGTGGTGCACTTAGTAATTCTGATTTCAGGGACTTAGCATTTCCACAAAGTCGTTGAGCTATTTATCTCATGTTGCCATATGTTCATGTTGTTTCCTAGCGATCCGTTCCTCTTTTGAGGGTGGATCACCCTAACTTGAGTCAATCGAGCTCTACTTTTGCTACTTTGTGAATCTGGGCAGATTGTCAACTTGTTTGCAATTTTGCCGATGATGTTGTTGTTGATCCGTGCATGCTATGTTATTGTTCTTGCCATGTCTAGCTTGCATTTTGTGTATTCTTGATGGATGTATGCCTAGCTTATCATGACTTGCTCTGTAGTGAGTGCATCGAGCTCGTAAACATGCCTACTTGATATCTGTTTTCAGCATGCTCCGGTTTTCACAAAGTCTGTAAACTGATTATGTTTTTGCCATGCTCACATGCTTGGAATTGTATTTTCTGATCCCTTTTGGCTCAAGGTCACTAACGGACTTTTTTAAGCTCTTTGAGTAGCTCCATGCCATGCTTTACTTTGCCATGTTCAGGTCCTATAACATGTAGCCTTGTTGCTCCGAAGAGTTCTACCTGATCTGAAATTCCAAACAAGTGTTGATTTCACTAAGTCTGAGATCTGTTTGCCATATGCATTTTTGCCATGCTTGTTTGAACCTGTTAATGGATGAATTGGCTGTAACTCAGTGCTAGACTTTTGTTAAGCATCTTGTGTGAATCCCTGCCATGTATTTTGTTGCCATGTTTGGGTGCTGTAGCATGTTCATCTCGTTGCATTTAGATGGCTACTTGCTGTAAATCGCAGACCGGTGTCATTTGAATCGCTTGCCATTTCCAAACCGTAACTCCGATTCCGATGATCTTTATATCGTTTTCAAGCGATTTCATCTCATATTTCCAATGGCACACTTGGATTCCCAAATTGAGGCCAGGTTCATGCTTTCCTTGTCAAATCTTGCATATGCATCCCGCATCGCATCCCGCATAGCATATCATCATTGCATCATATTGTTTGAGATCTTGCATGTGGTTGATTGTGTCCTTGTTGCTTGTTTGTCTTGTTTGGGTAGAGCCGGGAGACGAGTTCGCTAACGAGGAGCCTGTTGAGTTTGCTTTCGAGGATCCAATCAACTCTGACAACTGTGCCGGCAAGATGATCATACCCTCGAAATCACTACTATCTTTGCTATGCTAGTTTGCTCGCTCTTTTGCTATGCCAATGCTACGATGCCTACCACTTGCTTTCAAGCCTTCCAAATTGTCATGTCAAAACTCTAACCCACCATGTCCTAGCAAACCGTTGATTAGCTATGTTACCACTTTGCTCAGCCCCTCTTATAGTGTTGCTAGTTGCAGGTGAAGATTGGAGGTCGTTCCTTGTTGGAACATTTATTTACTTGTTGGGATATCATTATATTATCTTGTTATCTTAATGCATCTATATACCTGGTAAATGGTGGAAGGCTCGGCCTCTCGCCTAGTGTTTTGTTCCACTCTTGCCGCCCTAGTTTCCGTCATATTGGTGTTATGTTCCCGGATTTTGCGTTCCTTACGCGGTTGGGTTATAATGGGAACCCCTTGATAGTTCGCCTTGATTAAAGCTTTTCCAGCAATGCCCAACCTTGGTTATACCATTTGCCACCTAGCCTCTTTTTCCCTTGGGTTTCCGGAGCCCGAGGGTCATCTTATTTTAACCCCCCCCCCCCCCCCGGGGCCAGTGCTCCTCTGAGTGTTGGTCCACCTGTCAGCTGCCGGTGGCCACCAGGGGCAACTCTGGGCTGGCCTACCCGTACCTAAGACAATCTGAGTGTGCCCTGAGAAAGAGATATGTGCGGCTCCTATCGGGATTTGTCGGCACATTCAGACGGTGTTGCTGGTCTTGTTTTAACCTGTCGAAGTGTCTCGAACAACCGAGATACCGAGTCTGATCGAAACGTCTTGGGAGGAGGTATATTCCTTCATTGACCGTGAGAGCTTGTCATGGGCTAAGTTGGGACTCCCCTGCAGGGATTTGAACTTTCGAAAGCCGTGCTCGCGGTTATGGGCAGATGGGAATTTGTTAATGTCCGGTTGTAGATAACTTGAACCTTAATTTAATTATAATGAATCAACTGAGTGTGTTACCGTGATGGCCTCTTCTCGGCGGAGTACGGGAAGTGGACACGGTGTTGGAGTAATGCTTGCGCAGGTTGTTCTCTAGTTTCTCGCTCACGCTTTGCCTCCTCTTCTCGCTCTCTTTTGCGAATAAGTTAGCCACCATATTTGCTAGTCGCTTACTGCAGCTCCACATATATTTACCTTGCCTTACCTATAAGCTTAAATAGTCTTGATCGTGAGGGTGCGAGATTGCTGAGTCCCTGTGGCTCACAGATTACTATTACACCAGATGCAGGGCCTGATGATTTCGCTCCAGGAGACGCGCTCGAGCTCAAGTGGGAGTTCGACGAAGACTCTCAACGTTACTATGTTTCCTTTCCTGATGATCAGTAGTGGTGCCCAGTTGGGGGTGATCGGGACCGTGTCGCATGTTGGGTTATCTTTTATTTTGGCACCGTAGTCGGGCCATGAGTGTTTGGTTGATGTAATTTTATTTATGTACTTGATTGACGTGGCGAGTGTAAGCCAACTATGTTATCTCCCCTTTATTATTCATATTACATGGGATGTTGTGAAGATTGCCTAACTTGCGACTTATGCCTTCAATGCGATTATGCCTCTAAGTCGTGCCTCAACATGTGGGAGATATAGTCGCATCGAGGGTGTTACAAGAAAGATCCCAGCTTCATTGGGCCAGGTGTATTCAATTGGAGGCGGTTCTACAGCCTCGGCAACCACTCCATGTTCCTCGGGCTCAATTATTCGATCATCCGACCAATCATCGATCATATCACCGGTGATGATTACTGTGCTATGCAACTTCCATTCGCCAGGGGGAACTGTGTTTACACATCATACCATGGGTTTTATGAATCACCATATCCAGAGATTTGTCGAGATAGCTTGTTGCCAGATGATCTTCATTGTGTGAAAAGAATCAAGCTTCCAAGCGATGAATGACTTTTGCAAACCCGACATGCGGCGATGTGGTTCATGCCAACAGCAAATATGCACAACTTGATTCGTAGTGATATCTAGACTGAGCCATGTATCCCGCTGCTGTAGCATGACCCTCTTTTGTTGGATATTATGTGTTGTAGTTAGTTTGAAGGATAGATACATTTCTGGGATCAAGTGCATCCTAACTCGCCTACATAGCATGTAATGATAATGATGATGGAGATGTTGTGCAGAAGCCATATATACCAGTTAGGTGTAACGCCCTCGATGCGACTATAGCTCCCACGTGTCGAGGCACGACTTAGAGACATAATCGCATTGAAGGCATATGTCGCAAGTTAGGCAATCTTCACAACATCCCATGTAATATAAATAATAAAGGGGAGATAACATAGTTGGCTTACACTCGCCACGTCAATCAAAAACATAAATAACATTACATCATCCAAACACTCATGGCCCGACTACGGCGCCAAAATAAAAGAGAACCCAACATGCGACATGGTCCCAATCACCCCCAACTGGGCACCACTACTGATCATCGGGGAAGGAAACATAGTAACATTGAGAGTCCTCGTCGAACTCCCACTTGAGCTCATACGCGTCTCCTGGAGCGGAATCATCAGGCCCTGCATCTGGTGTAATAGTAATCTGTGAGCCACAGGGACTCATCAATCTCGCACCCTCGCGATCAAGACTATTTAAGCTTATAGGTAAGGCAAGGTAAATATGAGTGGAGCTGCAGCAAGCGACTAGCAAAATATGGTGGCTAACTTATACGTAGAAGAGAGCGAGAAGAGGAGGCAAAGCACGAGCGAGAAACTAGAGAGCAACCTGCATAAACATTACTCCAACACCGTGTCCACTTCCTGGACTCCGCCGAGAAGGGGCCATCACGGTAACACACTTAGTTGATTCATTTTAATTAATTAAGGTTCAAGTTATCTACAACCGGACATTAACAAATTCCCATCTGCCCATAACCGCGGGCACGGCTTTCGAAAGTTCAAATCCCTGCAGGGGAGTCCCAACTTAGCCCATGACAAGCTCTCATGGTCAACAAAGGAATAGACCTCCTCCCAAGACGTTCCGACAAGACTCGGTATCTCGGTAACTCAAGACACTTCGACAGGTTAAAACAAGACCAGCAACACCGCCTGAATGTGCCGACAAATCCCGATAGGAGCGGCACATATCACTTCCACAGGGCACACTCAGATGAGCGCTCCATACAACTATAACCAAACCTCGAGTTTCCCCGAGGGGGCACTGCACAGGACTCTAGTTTGGACTAACACTCAGAGGAGCACTGGCCCGGGGGGTTTAAATACGATGACCCGCGGGCTCTGGAAACCCGAGGGAAAAAGAGGCTAGGTGGAAAATGGTAATACCAAGGTTGGGCATTGCTGGAAAAGCTTTAATCAAGGCGAAATATCAAGGGGTTCCCATTATAACCCAACCGCGTAAGGAACGCAAAATCCGGGAACATAACACCGATATGACGGAAACTAGGGCGGCAAGAGTGGAACAAAACACTAGGCGAGAGGCCGAGCCTTCCACCCTTTTCCAAGTATATAGATGCATTAAGATAACATGGCAATATAATGATATCCCAACAAGTAAATAAATGATGTTCCAACAAGGAACGGCCTCCAATCTTCACCTGCAACTAACAACGCTATAAGAGGGGCTGAGCAAAGCGGTAACATAGCCAATCAACGGTTTGCTAGGACAATGGTGGGTTAGAGGTTTGACATGGCAATTTGGGAGGCTTGCAAGCAAGTGGTAGGCATCGTAGCATTGGCATAGCAAAAGAGCGAGCAAACTAGCATAGCAAAGATAGTAGTGATTTCGAGGGTATGATCATCTTGCCTGCACAGTTGTCAGAGTTGAATGGATCCTCGAAAGCAAACTCAACGGGATCCTCATTAGCGAACTCGTCTCCCGGCTCCACTCAAACAAGACAAACAAGCAACAAGGATACAATCAACCACATGCAAGACCAAGCAATATGATGCAATGATGATATGCTATGCGGGATGCGATGCGGGATGCAAAATGCAAGATATGACAGGAAATGCATGAACCTGGCCTCAACTTGGAAAACCAAGTGTGCCACTGGAAATATGAGATGAAATCGCTTGAAAACGATATAAAGAACGCCAGAATCGGAGTTACGGTTTGGAAATGGCAAGCGATCCAAAAATGACACCGGTCTGCGATTTACAGCAAGTAGGCATCTAAATGCAATGATATGAACATGCTACAGCACCCAAATACGACAACAAAATACATGGCAGGGATGCATACAAGATGCTTAACAAAAGTCTAGCACTGAGCTACGGCCAATTTATCCATTAACAGGTTCAAACAAGCATGGCAAAAATGCATATGACAAACAGATCTCAGACTTTGTGAAATTAACACTTGTCTGGAATTTCAGATCAGATAGCCCTCTTCGGAGCCACAAAAATACAAGATATAGGACCTGAACATGGCAAAGTAAAGCATGGCATGGATCTACTCAAAGAGCTTAACAAAAGTCCCTTAGTGACCTTGAGCCAAAAGGGGTCAGAAAATACAATTGCAAGCATGTGAACATAGCAAAAACATAATCAGTTTTCAGACTTAGTGAAAACTGGCACATGCTGAAATATAACTCAAGTAGGCATGTTCACGATCTCGATGCACTCACTACGGTGCAAGTCATGGCAAGAAAAGCATGCACCCGTCAAGAAGGCACAAAATGCAATCTAGACATGGCAAGAACAATAGCATAGCATGCACGGATCAACTACAACAACATTGGCAATTGCAAACAAGTTGACAATCTGCCGAGATTCACAAAGTAGCAAAAGTAGAGCTCGATTGACTCAAGCTAGGGTGCTCCATAATTGCAAACAAAGACATGGATGAATAGAGCACTACAACATTAACAAAACATCCTTACTGATCATCCTCAAAAGAGGCACGGATCACTAGGAAACAACATGAACATATGGCATCATGAGCTAAACAGCTCCAGGACTTAGTGGAATTACTAAGTCCCTGAAAACAGAATTAGCAAGTGCACCACTTTGCAAGCTTGCACTAGTCACCACACATATCCTAAAAATACATGGGTTGCACCTCTGGAGAGATGAGAAAACCCTTAACAAAACAAATGTAGAACACATGGGCATAGCATGCACATATTAATCATGGCAAAAAATGACAAAAGTGCTAAATGGAGTAACAGATCTGGCAATTAACTCAAGTAGCCCTCTTCTAACAGTATTTTGGGCATCGAGATGAGCTCAAATGAAAATGATGCAATGGAATGAAATGATGTACTCTTTGAGATGAACATTTTGATATGCTATATGCATGAATCGGAGCTACGGATGCAAAGTTACGGAGCTACGAACATGAGCACTTGGATCGGAATTTCTGGGACTTGGAGAAAAAAACGCCTCCGAGATCTAGGGTTTGCATGGATTACGAGGACGGCCGGATCTTCACCGGAACAGTGCTCGGGACCGCCGGAGAGGTCGAGGTGGCCGGAGTTGGAGATGGACGGGGCGGCGGCCGGAGCGCGGCGGCGCGACACGGTGACGGCGGCGGTGCGCGGGGCGGCGGCGGCGGCGCGCCGGCGGCTGCGGCTCGGAGGAGAGGGAGGTGGCGGCGCGGCGGCTCGGGCCGCGGCGGCGGCGAGGTGGCGGGTGCCACGTGGCAGGAGGTGGTTGGCTAGCGGCGGTGTGTCCGCCCCGGGCAGACAATGTCCGGCGGCGCGCGGTGGAAAATTAGGGTTTCGGAGGTAGGAGGAGATCCGAAAATCGGGGGGTGTTTAAATAGGCATAGAGGGAGCTAGGAGAGTCCAAAAGAGGTGCGGTTTTCGGCCACGCGATCGTGATCGAACGCTCTAGATGATGGAGCAGAGTTTGGTGGGTTTTGGGCCAAATTGGAGGGGTGTTGGGCTGCAACACACATGAGGCCTTTTCGGTCCCTCGGTTAACCGTTGGAGTATCAAACGAAGTCCAAATGATACGAAACATGACAGGCGGTCTACCGGTAGTAAACCAAGGCCGCTTGGCAAGTCTCGGTCCAATCCGGAAATGTTTAATCCCCACACAAGAAAGCTAGAAATGGCCACCGGAGGAGAACGAAGCGCCGGAATGCAAAACGGACAACGGGGAAAATGCTCGAATGGAAGAGACGAACACGTATGCAAATGCAATGCACATGATGACATGATATAAGATGCATCACAACGACAACAACACACGGAGACAAAACCCGAACCCGAGGAAATAAATATAACTTAATGCCGGAAACGGCAAGAGTTGGAGTACAAATTGGGAAAGTTACATCCGGGGTGTTACATTAGGCTTGAAGTGCATACTTGTTGGTGAAAGTGTTGTCCAATGGGAATTATATTTTGTATTACTCATGTAACCTACAAAGTCTGTTGCACAGCCTTGTAACTTCGTACTCCATCTCTAAATTTGTAGTACTAGTAGTCCTCCATACCGTATATTGCACTACTCGTACTATTACCTCCCTCCTGGTTTATGTTGGGGAACGTAGTAATTTCAAAAAATTCCTACGCACACGCAAGATCATGGTGATGCATAGCCATGAGAGGGGAGAGTGTGTCCATGTACCATCATAGACCGAAAGAGGAAGCTTTAGCACAACGCGGCTGATGTAGTCGCACGTCTTCACGATTCGACCGATCATGTATCGAACGCACGACACCTCCGAGTTCTGCACACGTTCAACTCGATGATGTCCCTCGAACTCCGATCCAGCCGAGCTTTGAGGGAGAGTTCCATCAGCACGACAGCGTGGTGACGATGATGATGTTCTAGTGACGCAGGGCTTCTCCTAAGCACCGCTACAATATTATCGAGGTGGATTATGGTGGAGGGGGCACCGCACACGGCTAAGAGATCCAAGAGATCAATTGTTGTGTCTCCAAGGGGTGCCTCCCTCCCCGTATATAAAGGAGTGGAGGAGGGGGAGGGGGCCGACCACCCTAGGCGCGCCCCATGAGGAGTCCTACTCCCACCGGGAGTAGGACTCCCCCCTTCCATGTGGGAGTAGGAGAGGAGAGGGAAGGAGAGAGAGAGGGGGAAAGGAAAGGGGGGGCACCCCCCTCCTTGTCCAATTCGGACTGGGGGGAAGGGGGCGTGCGGCTGCCCTTGGCCGCCCCTCCTCTTCTCCACTAGGGCCCAATAGGCCCATTAGTCTCCCTGGGGGGTTCCGGTAACTCCCCGGTACTCCAGTATATGCCCGAAACTCCCCGAAACCATTCCGGTGTCCGAACATAGTCGTCCAATATATCGATCTTTATGTCTCAACCATTTCGAGACTCCTCGTTATGTCCGTGATCACATCCCAGACTCTGAACTACCTTTGGTACATCAAAACACGTAAACTCATAATATAACTGTCATCGAACTTTAAGCGTGCGGACCCTACGGGTTCGAGAACTATGTAGACATGACCGAGACACGTCTGTGGTCAATAACCAATAGCGGAACCTGGATGCTCATATTGGCTCCCACATATTCTACGCAGATCTTTATCGGTCAAACCGCATAACAACATACGTTGTTCCCTTTGTCATCGGTATGTTACTTGCCCGAGATTCGATCGTCGGTATCTCAATAGCTAGTTCAATCTCGTTACCGGCAAGTCTCTTTACTCGTTCCATAATACATCATCCCGCAACTAACTCATTAGTTACAATACTTGCAAGGCTTAAGTGATGTGTATTACCGAGTGGGCCCAGAGATACCTCTCCGACAATCGGAGTGACAAATCCTAATCTCGAAATACGCCAACCCAACAAGTACCTTCGGAGACACCATTAGAGAACCTTTATAATCACCCAGTTACGTTGTGACTTTTGGTAGCACACAAAGTGTTCCACCGGTAAAAGGGAGTTGCATAATCTCATAGTCATAGGAACATGTATAAGTCATGAAGAAAGTAATAGCAACATACTAAACGATTAAGTGCTAAGCTAACGGAATGGGTCAAGTCAATCACGTCATTCTCCTAATGATGTGATACCGTTAATCAAATGAAAACTCTTTGTCTATGGCTAGGAAACATAACCATCTTTGATCAACGAGCTAGTCAAGTAGAGGCATACTAGTGATCCTCTGTTTGTCTATGTATTCACACATGTATCATGTTTCCGGTTAATACAATTCTAGCATGAATAATAAAAATTTATCGTGATATAAGGAAATAAATAATAACTTTATTATTGCCTCTAGGGCATATTTCCTTCAGTTTATTGGTCCCCTCCATAATTTGTGTCAAATTTTGACCATAAATTTAACTAACTAAATGTTAATGAATGTTACAAAAAATTATATCATTGAATTTGTATTTGAACATAGTTTCCAATGGTATAATTTTTGGTGACATGCATTAATATTTTTTTAGTTAAACCTATGGTTAAAATTTGACACTAACTACAACCAGTAAGTAGTAAGTAGTACTAGTATAGATCGGTCAATTCATCATGTCGTCACATTGAATTGATGTGACAACACGCTATGCGTGTGGTGACACAAGAGTCCCGCCGACGTGTTAGGTTCACCAAAGTGAGCCTCACCCCTCTTCTAGTACAACAACACTCTCCCAACCTCTGCAAAATCACTCTCCCATTCTCTCCCGGTCTCCACGCCTCCCAGCTGTCGCCTTGTTCTGATCCAGTTGGTACGATGAGCGATGAGCTACTGGAGCTGCTATACTTCATTGCAAGTAGTCAAAAGGAAGATGCTGAAAAAGTTGATGTCAACAAGGATGTTCTTCAAGCTAGCCGGATGAAGGAAGGAACTAGCGAGGTCGCTCCTATGAGTATTTGTCTCAATCTTTATGGGGGTTTTCAAGTCTTTAGAGTATGCATGTAGTAATGAAGCCGAGACCCCAATTTGTTTGGGTATTGTGGACTTCAGATTTGGAGGAGCACTTATCTGTAGAAATCTTTCATCATTTACGTAAACATTTAATTGATCATCCATTGAGTACCATTTAACTAGAATTAACCGATGTAAGTCCAAGAAGGATTGGCCGATGCTGTCGGCTGGCATCAAGTTTGATCCCATGGATCAGGAGCTGATTGAGCACCTTGAGGCCAAAGAGAGTGCTGACAGTGCGAGATCTCACCCTCTCATCAATTTGTTCTTACCAACCATCGGCAACGAGCACGGCATATGCTACACCCATCTTGAGAAACTTCCAGGCGAGACAATGACCGGCTTGCACAATTATATTCCTTTGTTTATACCTCTATTTTTTCTTTTTAGACGCAGACCTAATGAAGCAATTATAATTTGACACTTAATAAAAATTGAAGCAAGTCACTGCAACATGCCAAAGATGTTATGAAAATGCCAACTACACACCCTAAAACTTGTATTCGCCAATACTGCAGGTATCACACTGAGTGGCCTAAGCAAGCATTTCTTCTAGTGCAACTCTAGGGCATTCAAAAGGGGCACACAGACGTGTCGCGAGATACATTCAGAGTGTGGCATGCACGTGATGTGGCACAAGACTGGCAATACCTTGCCGATGATGGTCAATAGCCGGCAGACGGGCAGCAAAAACGTTTTGGTTCTGCACACCAACAAGAACTTCGACCAGCAGAGGACCAACTGGGTGATGCACTAGTACCACCTCGGGGACCTGGAGCAAGAGAAGGAGCGGGAGCTGGTCATCTGCAAGATTTCTACCAGATGAACACTAGGGCCAGGACTAAAAAGATTTTAAGTTAGTTTGGTATTGGTACTTGTTCTACCTGGTCATCTTCAAGTTGGTATTGTTGTTAAGGATCTTTCGGTATGAACTTTGCATTTGCTTCCTACCATCATGTCAAGGGTTGACATGGATATAAAGCTGAATCATTGTTTCAAAATGAATTTTCAAGCACCTAATTTTTTTAATGGGTAGCATAAGCACCCGTCGTTCGACTTCCCAATTCTCCATTTTTTTTACGTCTTTGAGTATGCACGGGATCCATCTAGTTTCACACGTTGATAATTGGACGCAGCACGTCGGGACTGGGCTATGACAGAGAGAGGAGCGATGGATTTGGACCATCCAGAATAGTTAAGTGCCTCCATGGACTCAAAAAGGCCTAGTCGGTTATTATTAGTTGAAATATATAAAATATTCCATAATAAAAATAAATGTGTATAATGCAATGAATTTAGTCTAGTTTCACTGAAAATCATCCAATTTGCATGAAATTCGGCCGTGGAACCACAAGACAGTTGTCCATACAGAGCCTAACCATACGGAACCAGCAAGTCCATGGCCGTACATAAGCAAGTGCATGCACTTTTTATCACGATGGAAAAATAATGCTGACGTCTGAGATGGTGAAACCCATGAATATTTCTGCGTACTCAATAGACGAGAGAGTTCTACAAGTACAGGCTGATAACTAGGATCCAGTAGGTATATTGTTTTTTCAGGTCGAGCAACTATCAACTGGACTGTAGACTGCCCAGGCTTGGTATTGTTTTTAACAGGCCCAGCCCATGACGACAATGGGGCACAAAGATCCAACAGGTATCAACTGGCCTCTGAGCCGCCAAACTTAGTTATATTTTCTCTTAGAATATCTGCAGACAGTTTTTTTTACTGAAGAAAACGCACAACCCAATTCTATTTTCCTCTAAAAATGCCATGTCCTACTTTCGTTTTCCGATCTCTATAGTTTTACTAGTTCATATACATATATTATTATATTAAAAATACTTAAATTTCCCTTTTCATCTGTACATCCTTATTTTTGGTTGTTGTTTTCCCTCCCAGTGCTCATTTTTTTACCACTGGTTTTCCCTAAAACCAACTCAATTGTCCCACCTCTTATTAGCTTACAAAAATAAACCATATTTTATTTAGCAAATCAATAAGTTCTTAAAAAAATTATCATTTATGGAGTAAAACGGTTCAGACTCCACTAAAATATGCAGAATTAGGTTGACCTTTGAGACTGTGGTCCTGACCAAAAAATTGGTTGTAATAAATTGATTAAGAATTAGTAAATGGGCTGCAAATTATTAAAAAAATAGCAAATGGGCTATATGTTGTCTGCCATAGATTTGGAGGCTGACTTGTGGGCCTACTAACTTGACGCGGATGCAGGGCTTTGTCAACATCGTCAATATAAACGATTCTAGTTGTAGTGACCGTACGATGTTAATCCAATGGCCATGCTGCTTCTTCAACCTCTGGTCTTCTTGGTCCAGCCGCCCGAACCAGCGTCGGTCGTACTGCCTGCTCATGCCTCCCATGGCTGGCCTGGCCATCCCTCTACGCGTCCATAGTTCCTGTTATTCTCCAGCGACGGCAGACGAACCAATAAACCCTCATACTCCCCTCCGTGTGGGAAACAACTACCGAGTCTTCTCCGGCTCCGGGTCGTTCCCTTCCTAGGCTCGCCGTCGTCCAACGCCCTGGTGCTCTTGGTGCGGCGGGGTCAACATGGTCAACAAACAACATCCATCAAAAGAGGACTGTATGTGGAGAGGCTGATAGCTGGGTCTACGGCCGCACGCAAGGAAGTGCATCCTTATTACGCGCAAAATAATGGTTCCTGCACCTGACAGCGGGGACCCACCGAAAGGGCCTCTATATTTTGCGAAAAAATCGTTCCTCCCGCTGACAGCTCACACCCACCAGCTATATCTTCGCAGGCAAGCAACTGCCTCCTTATTACGCACAAAAAAAGGAATACTCCCTCTGCTAGCTGGGACCCACCATATTTGGAGGATGACTTGTGGGCCTATTAAGTTGACGGGGACACAAGATTTGTCAACTTAGTCAATATAAATGATTCTAGCTGCAGTGACTATACGATGTCCATCCAATGGCCGTCGTGCTACTTCAACCTCTGATCTTCTTGCTCTAGCCGCCCAAACCATTGCCGGCCGTGTCGCCTGCTCCTGCGTCTCGTGGCCGGCTGTGCTGCCGTGCAGGCCTCACTGCCCCAATCTACTCCCATCGTTGGCCTAGCCATCCCTGTACTCACCCAGACCTCCTATTATTCTTTGGCGACAGCAGCCTCACACTGTAGCCAAACCAGTAAACCCTCGTACTCCCTTGCGCATGGGAAACAATTGCCGAGTCTTCCCCGGCTCCGGGTCATTCCCTTCCTAGGCCTCACCGTCGTCCACCGCCTTGGTGCTCTCGACACGGCATGGTCAATGTGGTCAAGGAACAACTTCCATTGGAAGATTACTTGTACGTGGAGAGGCTGACAGTTGAGTCCACGGCCGCAGCAATGAAGTGCCTCCTTATTACGCACAAAATAATCATTCCTCCAGCTGACTACAGGACTCACCGGAAGGGCCACCGTATTTTGCAAAAAAAATTGTTTCCCCCCTGACAATTGGCACCCACCAGCTACATCTTCGCACGCAAGGAAGTGTGTCCATATTACTGGCAAAAAATGATTCTTCCCCCCTGAAAGCTTGGAACCACCAACTATATCTTCGCATGCAAGGAAGTGCCTCCTTATCCTCCCTAATAGCTGGGACCCACCCAGTTGAACCGTACGTAGGCTTGTCTTTCTGGTCACGAATGTGTACATACATACTGGTCGATCGGTCTCTCTGCAGTGATGAACCGTGGGCGAGTAAGGAGCGACACGTGTCGTAGTAGAGGCATTAACATAGCATGTCACGCAATCCTGTCTATATATATCGTGTACACATACGTACAACCATGCTGCAAGAAAGTAAATACGGATATGTACGTACATACGGGTGGGTTCTCAAATGCGTACAACAACTGTGTCTTGTTTATTGGCAGCCAACTGGCTGGGTTGGAATGGATAAATAGTGTTGTGTTCATTGGGAGGCGACCGAGTTGGTCGGAACGCGTCCTGTTCATCGATCGACAACCAACCGGCTTAGAAGGAACAACCGAAATGGGATCCTGCTCACCGGGAGGGGTGTGGCATCACACAAAACGGAGGAAACGGACTTCTGTTCAAGTGCCTATGATTGAAACGGTGTCTTGTTGATCGCGAGGGGTGTGGCGTACCACAAAACGGAGGAAACAGACTTGTGTTGGAGCTCCTACGGTCTAAACGGGGTCATGTTCATCGGGAGGGGTGTGGCGTACCATAAAACGGGACTCACAGGCTACTGTTCATCCACCATCTACTGCCTCGCTCCAGCTTCCACAGGCTAATGTTCATCCACCGTCGACTTCCTCCAGCCTCCATGGGCTACTATTCATCCACCATCGACTTCCTCCAGCATCCACCTGCTACTGTTCATCCACTGCGGCCTTCCTCCTACCTCCACCAGCTACTGTTCTTCCAGCCCCACCGGCTACTATTCAACCAGCCCTCCACATGGGCATGTTCATCCAGCCTCCACCATCTACTGTCGAACCAGTCCTCCACGGGGTCCTATTGATCCACCCCAGCTGGCTCAGGTGTGGCGGCCTCCTCTCGATCGGGATCCTATTCATCCGGTGGCAACGGCCTCTACTACCACGGGGTCCTGTTCATCCAACCCCCACCGGGAACTGTTCATCCAACCCCCAACAATGGTCACTGCTCATGAAGAGGAAGGTTCGATCGGCTTCAGTTAGCAACAGTAGTGAAGGAATCGCTCGGGTTCAGTTAACACCCAAGGGACCGATCGCTCGGGATCAGTAACGTAGCTAGTGCAATCGCTCGGGTTCAGTAAGCGAGCGCCTTGCTGAAGTTTAGTTAGAGCCCAATGCCTCGCACACACACGTGTATGTGTATGAGAGAAATGCGCAAACCTCCATGCATCGCTCGGCCCCGACCACCCACCGTAATCGGGAACTCCCCGAAATTTTCCTGCCCTCGCTTCTACCATGATTTTTTTCGTCATGGACGGCCCAAAGAATGTCATGTAGGTGCGTCCCCAGCCCGCCCAGGACGAAAAACCCATTTTCTATCATGATTTCTGTCATGGAAGTAGGAGCCCACCACATCTATGATGATAAGTGGTTTTGTCATAATTATCGTCACAGGAGTGTCATAAGCATGACATAATTTTTTTTCGTTTAGCCCATAATGTCACGGGTGTGTTTTTTTGTAGTGAGGTGGCTTGATTTCACACCCATTCATATTCTCCCACTCTCTCCTATCTCTGCAAGGCTTGATAATGGGTTCGTATGCTAGCTTGAATGTTTCAATACTGTAGCAGGAGTGCACCAAAGTCTCGGGGTCAATTCTTTCATGTCTATAGCATGAAACTGCATGGTGACATGGAACTCCACTAAGATCCCACCTCTTGCATGTACAACTATCTTCCTTGATGTCAACAATGTATGTCCTATTCTTGTTGTCAAGCTGGAAAATCCCATCACCAGCCCCTGAAACCATGCATGTAGCTGACATCTCAATATTCTTTTCAACTCTTTTCCTAATTTTTGGTCATATAGAGCCAGACCAGTTCTCTGCCTCCTTTCTTTTATTGTAGAATCTGACCATGAGCTGGGTTTTGATCTTGTCAATCATTGAACTGTTCAGCATCTCCCTAGCCTCAAGGATATATTTGTTGAAAACCTCACGGTTGTTGTTCAGAAGGATATCACACTTAGGCAATTCTCTTTGGAAACCCTTGACCCAAGTGTTTGGTGGTAGTTGCTAAAGCCATGAGTAGGCTTCTAAGCTGATGGCCTTGAGTTCCTCCATGTTTGCAGCCCATAGTTCAGGTGTTGTGCTCCTTGAACACTTCCATAACTGGTTCTTAAGTAAATATCCTTTGTATGTTTGCTGAAAATTCTGCCATATATGCCTGACACAATGTATGTGCTCTGCATCAGAAAAGTGCTGCCTCACTCCCTTGATGAGCCCCTTTTGCTTGTCTGACATAATAGTCCATGGCTCCGTATTCAGTATTCCCAAGTCAATCTTTAGATTTGACAAAAACTATTTGCATGTATCAGTGTTCTCTACCTCCACAACTACAAATGCTAGAGGGTAAATGTAGTCATTGGGATCCATCCCAACAACACACAACAAAACACCTTCATACTTGCTCTTCAAGTGGCATCCATCTAAACATATGACAGGCCTGCAGGGTTGCATGAAACCCCTTTTGCAGGCATCCAAAAGAAATAAAAACTTTCAAATATGCCATCATTGACACCACATAGAAAGAGCTACCTGGGTTTGATGTTCTGAATTCTTGTGCATAACCCCACAGGCTGTTGTACTGCTCTAACTCATCTCCTTCAAGGACTTTCTTAACTAGTCTCTTAGCCCTTCTAAGTCTGCTCCTTGTAGCTATCTTGTTCCAGTCCTTCTGAACCACCCTTGCAAAATTCTTCATGTTCATGTTTTCATCTGCTCTGGAAGAATCACTATATTTCCTTCCATGAAGGGAGCAGTGAATGACTTCACACACCATTTATTTATGCATGTATGATTTGGGTTGTATTTCTTGATCATCAAGCATTTTGTTCTGCCATCAAATGATGCAAACAAAGACCAAGGGCACCCTTCTTCACAAATGGCTTACAGTCTTTTCCTATCATTTCTGGAGCACTTAATGTCAACCCTTTCCCTACAACTGTACTCTTTGATAGCTTTCCTCGGTAACTCAACACTTGCAAATGTCTAACCAACTTGGAACTCTGGTTTACATAGGTATTCTTCTCTGAAATATTTGAAATTCAACATAACCTTATCTTCATCAAAAGAAGGCAAACACATGTCCACATCTTCAATAGGATCATCAGGTTCTTCTTGGACTGCTAAACCTTTACGTTTATCACAATCAACATTTCTATCAAACAGGTCATCATCATCTTGCAGATCAATATCAAAATCAACAAGTTGTGGATTGAAATCTTCATCTGAATCATGAATTGTTGAATCACCAACTCCATCTTTTGCATCCATGTTTAAAACCCTACAGGTTTTCCTTCTGCCACTGAACTCAAATTGAAATGTGTGAACATACTTGATATGTCCATTTTGCATCATGCTTTTATATTGATACTTATTGCATTATGGGCTGTTATTACACATTATGGTACAATACTTATGACTTTTCTCTCTTATTTTACAAGGTTTACATGAAGAGGGGGAATGCCGGCAGCTGGAATTCTGGACCGAAAAGGAGCAAATCTGAGAGACCTATTTTGCACAACTCCAAAAGTCCTGAAAATTTATGGAAAATTATTTTGGAATATATAAAACTATTGGGCGAAGAAAATACCAGAGGGGACCCACTAGGTGGCCACAAGCTTAGGGGCGCGCCCTACCCCCTGGGCGCGCCCCTAGGCTTGTGGGTCCCCTGGCTGGTCTTCGGTACCCATCTTCTGCTATATGGAGGGTTTTGACCTGGAAAAAATCATAAGAAAGGTTTCGGGCGGAGCACAGCCGTCTCGAGGCGAAACCTGGGAAGAAGCAATCTAGCGCTCCGGCAGTGCTGTTTTGTGGGGGAAACTTCCCTCCAGGAGGGAGAAATCAAAGCCGTTGTCATCACCCATCGAGAGGGGGTCAATCTCCATCAATATCTTCACTAGAACCATCTGCTCTCAAACCCTAGTTCATCTCTTGTATCCAATCTTTGTCTCAAAACCTCAGATAGGTACCCGTGGGTTGCTAGTAGTGTTGATTACTCCTTGTAGTTGATGCTAGTTGGTTTATTCGGTGGAAGATCATATGTTTAGATCCTTAATGATATTCAATACCCCTCTGATAATGAACATGAATATGCTTCGTGAGTAGTTATGTTTGTTCCTGAGGACATGGGAGAAGTCTTATTATAAGTAATCATGTGAATTTGGTATTTTTTTGATATTTTGATGAGATGTATGTTGTCTTTCGTCTTGTGGTGCTATGTGAATGTTGACTACATGACACTTCACCATGATTTGGGCCTAAGGGAAGGCATTGGGAAGTAATAAGTAGATGATGGGTTGCTCGAGTGATAGAAGCTTAAACCCTAGTTTATGTGTTGCTTCGTAAGGGGCTAATTTGGATCCACATGTTTCATGTTATGGTTAGATTTATCTTAATTTTTCTTTCGTAGTTGCGGATGCTTGCGAGAGGGTTTAATCATAAGTGGGAGGCTTGTCCAAGTAAGGACAGCACCCAAGCACCGGTCCACCCACATATCAAACTATCAAAGTAACAAACGCGAATCATATGAGCATGATGAAAACTAGATTGACAATAATTCCCATGTGTCCTCGGGGGCGCTTTGCTTTATATAAGAGTTTGTACACCTTAGTTACACCTGCTTCACCTTAGTTACACTTGTTCCTTGTTACCCGTTAGTTACACTTGTTACTTGTTACCCGTTATGAATTATCTTATCACAAAACAATCTGTTACCGATAATTTCAGTGCTTGGAGAGAATACCTTTCTAAAAACTGCTTGCCATTTCCTTCTGCTCCTTGTTAGGCTTGACACTCTTACTTATCGAAAGGACTACGATAGATCCTATACGTGTGGGTCATCAAGAATCTTTTCTGGTGCCGTTGCCGGGGAGTGAAGCGCCTTTGGTGAGTGGAATTTGGTAAGGAAACATTTATATTACGTGCTGAAATTTACTATCACTTGTCACTATGGAAAATAATCCTTTGAGGGGCTTGTTTGGGGTATCTTCACCCCGACCGATAGAGCAATAAGTTGCCCCTCAACCTATTGAACCTACAAAAAATATTTATTATGAAATTCCTTTGGGTATGATAGAGAAACTTCTAGCTAATCCTTATGCAGGAGATGGAACACTACATCCTGATATGCATCTAATCTATGTGGATGAAGTTTGTGGATTATTTAAGCTTGCAGGTTTGCCCGAGGATGATGTCAAGAAGAAGATCTTACCTTTATCTTTGAAGGGAAAGGCATTGACATGGTATAGGCTATGTGGTGATATTGGATCTTGGAATTACAATCGATTGAAATTGGAATTTCATCAGAAGTTTTATCATATGCATCTGGTTCATCGTGATCGGAATTATATATATAATTTTGGTCTCATGTAGGAGAAAGTATCGCTGAAGCTTGGGGGAGGCTTAAGTCAATGTTATATTCATGCCCCAATCATGAGCTCTCAAGAGAAATTATTATTCAGAATTTTTATGCTCGGCTTTCTCGCACTGATCTATCCATGCTCGATACTGCTTGTACCGGTTCTTTTATGAAGAAGATTATTGAATTAAAATGGGGTATATTAGAAAGAATTAAATGCAACTCTGAAGATTGAGAACTCGACGAAGGTAAGGACTCATGTATAAACCTTAAGTTTGATTGTGTCAAACCTTTTATGGATACCGATGCTTTTCGTGAATTTAGAACTAAATATGGACTTGACTCTGAGATAGTAGCTTTTTTCTGTGAATCATTTCTACTCATGTTGACCCCCCCCCCCCAAGGATAATTGGTTTAAATATCATCCTCCCATTGAAGTAAAAGTAGTAGAACCTATTAAAGTTGAGGAAGAAACTATTAGTTACAATGTTGATCATGTTATTCCTACTGCTTACATTGAGAAACCGCCTTTTCCTGTTAGGATAAAAGAACATGCTAAAGCTTCAGCTGTGGTTCGTAAGAGTTATACTAGAACACCTACACCCCCTGAACAAATTAAAGTTGAACCTAATATTGCGATGGTTAAAGATCTCTTGGTCGATAATATTGATGGGCATGTTATTTATTTCTGTGATGAAGCTGCTAAAATTGCTAGACCCGATAATAAAGATAAACATAGACCTGTTGTTGGCATGTATGTTGTTTCTGTTAAAATAGGAGATCATTGTTATCATGACTTATGTGATTTGGGTGCTAGTGTGAATGCAATTCCCTTTACCTTATATCAAGAAATTATGAATGATATTGCACCTTCTGAAATAGAAGATATTGATGTAACTATTAAGCTTGCTAATAGAGATACTATATCACCAATTCAGATTGTTAGAGATGTGGAAGTCTTGTGTGGGAAAATAAAATACCTTACAGATTTTCTCGTTCTCGGTTCCCCACAAGATGATTTTTGTCCCATTATATTTGGTAGACCCTTCTTGAACACCGTTAATGTTAAGATAGATTGCAAGAAATAAACTGTTAGTGTAAGTTTTGGGGATGTGTCTCATGAGTTAAATTTCTCCAAATTTCATAGACAACCCCATGATAATGAATTGCCTAGTAAATATGAAATTATTGGTCTTACTTCTATTGTTGTGCCTCCTACTGATCCTTTAGAATAATTTTTTCTAGACCATGAAAATGATATGTTCATGAATGAAAGAAGGGAATTAGATGAAATATTCTTTAAATAGATGCCTGTTTTCAAACACAATTTGCCTGTTGAGACTCTTGGAGATCCTCTACCACCCAAGAGTGATCCTGTGTTTGATCTTAATCAATTACCTAATACTTTGAAATATGCTTATCTTGATGAAAAGAAGATATATCCTGTCATTATTAGTGCTAACCTTTCAGAGCATGAAGAAAAGAAATTATTGAAAACTCTGAAGAAGCATGGTGCCGCTATTGGATATACTCTGGATGATCTTAAGGGCATTAGTCCCACTCTATGTCAACATAAAACTAATATGGAGCCTGATGCTAAACCAGTTGTGGATCACCAATGACTGTTAAATTCCAAGATGAAAGAAGTGGTAAGAAATGAAATAGCAAAGCTTCTGGAAGTAGGTATAATTTATCCTATTGCTGATAGTAGATGGGTAAGTCATGTTCCTTGTGTCCCTAAGAAGGGAGGTATTACAGTTGTTCCTAATGGTAAGAATGAATTGATCCCACAAAGGATAGTTACAGGTTATAGAATGGTAATTGATTTTCGAAAATTAAACAAAGCTACTAGGAAAGATCATTAGCCTCTACCTTTTATTGATCAAATGCTAGAAAGACTATCCAAGCATACACACTTCTGCTTTCTAGATGCTTATTCTGGTTTTTCTCAAATACATGTCACTGGTACAGCAAGGTGCTATACAAATGGTTTTTAACCCCTTTCCGTGACAGCATTCTGAACCGTCGCCAAGTGAGTGACTGCGATAGGGGGGTCCTTCCCACACGACCCAGAAACTATCAGGGATAGGCCCTCCTGGTACACACGCTCGGCAAAATGAGGTCGTGTGCAACGGGCGAGCGATCAAATACGGTTATACGTACACCTGTGCTAAAAAATACAATTATACAGGCCAAATCGTTTCCGGTTGTAAGCACATCCCACACAGTCAATCTCGGCTAAATGTTTTCATTCGTATGTACATTCCACACGGTAAATCCAAGGAATACATTTCCGTTAGTGTAACACCCTCGATGCGACTATAGCTCCCACGTGTCGAGGCACGACTTGGAGACATAATCGCATTGAAGGCATATGTCGCAAGTTAGGCAATCTTCACAACAATCCATGTAATATAACTAATAAAGGGGAGATAACATAGTTGGATTACACTCGCCACGTCAATCAAGTACATAAATAACATTACATCAACCAAACACTCATGGCCCGACTACGGCGCCAAAATAAAAGATAACCCAACAAGCGACACGGTCCCAATCACCCCCAACTGGGCACCACTACTGATCATCGGAAAAGGAAACATAGTAACGTTGAGAGTCCTCGTCGAACTCCCACTTGAGCTCATACGCGTCTCCTGGAGCGGAATCATCAGTCCCTGCATCTGGTGTAATAGTAATCTGTGAGCCACAGGGACTCAGCAATCTCGCACCCTCGCGATCAAGACTATTTAAGCTTATAGGTAAGGCAAGGTAAATATGTGGAGCTGCAGCAAGCGACTAGCAAATATGGTGGCGAACTTATTCGCAAAAGAGAGCGAGAAGAGGAGGCAAAGCACGAGCGAGAAACTAGAGAGCAACATGCGCAAACATTACTCCAACACCGTGTCCACTTCCCGGACTCCGCCGAGAAGAGGCCATCACCGTAACACACTCAGTTGATTCATTTTAATTGATTAAGGTTCAAGTTATCTACAACCAGACATTAACAAATTCCCATCTGCCCATAACCGCGGGCACGGCTTTCGAAAGTTCAATCCCTGCAGGGGAGTCCTAACTTAGCCCATGACAAGCTCTCACAGTCAACGAAGGAATAGACCTCCTCCCAAGACATTCCGATCAGACTCGGTATCTCGGTTCTTCAAGACACTTCAACAGGTTAAAACAAGACCAGCAACACCGCCCGAATGTGCCGACAAATCCTGATAGGAGCTGCACATATCTCTTTCTCAGGGCACACTCAGATTGTCTCAACTTCCGGTAGGCCAGCCCAAAGTTGCCCCTGGTAGCCACCGGCGGCTGACAGTTTGGACCAACACTCAGAGGAGCACTGGCCCAGGGGGGTTAAAATAATGATGACCCTTGAGTCTGCAGAACCCAAGGGAAAGAAAAGGCTATGTGGCAAATGGTAAAACCAAGGTTGGGCGTTGCTGGAAAAGCTTTAATCAAGGCGAAATATCAAGGGGTTCCCATTATAACCCAACCGCGTAAGGAATGCAAAAATCCGGGAACATAACACTGATATGACGGAAACTAAGGCGGCAAGAGTGGAACAAAACACTAGGCGAGAGGCCGAGCCTTCCACCCTTTACCAAGTATATAGATGCATTAAGATAACATGGCAATATAATGATATCCCAACAAGTAAATAAAGGTTCCAACAAGGAACGGCCCCCAATCTTCACCTGCAACTAGCAACGCTATAAGAGGGGCTGAGCAAAGTGGTAACATAGCCAATCAACAATTTGCTAGGACAATGGTGGGTTAGAGGTTTGACATGGCAATTTGGGAGGCTTGAAAGCAAATGGTAGGCATCGTAGCAATGGCATAGCAAAAGAGCGAGCAAACTAGCATAGCAAAGATAGTAGTGATTTCGAGGGTATGATCATCTTGCCTGCACAGTTGTCAGAGTTGACTGGATCCTCAAAAGCAAACTCAACGGGCTCCTCGTTAGTGAACTCGTCTCCCGGCTCTACCCAAACAAGACAAACAAGCAACAAGGATACAATCAACCACGTGCAAACTCAAACAACACAATGCAAAGATGATATGCTATGCGGGATGCGATGCGGGATGCAAAATGCAAGATATGACAGGAATTGCATGAACCTGGCCTCAACATGGAAATCCAAGTGTTCCACTGGAAAGATGAGATGAAATTGCTTGAAAACGATATAAAGAACGCCAGAATCGGAGTTACGGTTTGGAAATGGCAAGCGATTCAAAAATGGCAACGGTCTGCGATTTACAGCAAGTAGCCATATAAATGCAACGAGATGAGCATGCTACAGCACCCAAACATGACAACAAAATACATGGCAGGGATGCACACATGATGCTTAACAAAAGTCTAGCACTGAGCTACGGCCAATTCATCCATTAATAGGGTCAAAAATGCATATGACAAACAGAGCCTAACAAAACTACATGCTACAGGACTTGATCATGGCAAAGTAAAGCATGGCATGGAGATACTCAAAGAGATTAACAAAACTCCCTTAGTGACCTTGAGCCAAAAGGGATCAGAAAATACAATTGCAAGCATGTGAACATAGCAAAAACATAATCAGTTTTCAGACTTAGTGAAAAACTGACACATGCTGAAATATAACTCAAGTAGGCATGTTTACGAGCTCGATGCACTCACTACGGTGCAAGTCATGGCAAGACAAGCATACATCCATCAAGAAGGCACAAAATTCAATCTATACATGGCAAGAACAATAGCATAGCATGCACGGATCAACTACAACATCACCGGCAAAATTGCAAACAAGTTGACAATCTGCCCAGATTCATGAAGTAGCAAAAGTAGAGCTCGATTGACTCAAGTTAGGGTACTCCAAAATTGCAAACAAAGACATCGATGGATAGAGCACTACAATATTAACAAAACATCCTTACTGATCATCCTCAAAAGAGGCACGGATCACTAGGAAACAACATGAAAATATGGCATCATGAGATAAACAGGTCAAGGACTGTGAAATTACTAAGTCCCTAAAAACAGAATTAGCAAGTGCACCACTTTGCAAGCTTGCACTAGTCACCACACACATCACAAAAATACATGGGTTGCACCTCTGGAAAGATGACAAAACCCTTAACAAAACACATGTAGAGCATTAGGGCATAGCATGGACACAATAATCATGGCAAAAATGACAAAAACCTAAATGGAACAGCAGATCTGACAATTATCTCAAGTAGCCCTCTTCTAACAGCATTTCGGGCATCAAGATGAACTCAAATGAAAATTACGCAATGGAACGAAATGATGTACTCTCTGAGATGAACATTTTGATATGCAATATGCATGAATCGGAGCTATGGATGCAAAGTTACGGGGTCATGAACATGAGCACTTGGACTGAAAATATCAAGGACTTAGAAAAAAAACCTCAGACTAGGGTTTGACCGGCGCGCGAACCGAGGCGGCGGCGGGCACTGTTCACGGCGGGGATGGAGCTCG